>NC_056725.1:1204311005-1204393505 GCF_019279795.1 Protopterus annectens | reverse complement strand
TTTTTAAACGGAAACTGGGCAGGGCACACTCGGAAAACATACTTGCTTTTCAGTCAGTGCAAGCATACTTATACCTAGCATAGCTCATTTAGGAAAAGTATGCAGTCAGTACAGGAAACAAAGTCATGCTTATAAACAGTCTCACTCAGAACCAAGTACTCAAAAAAACTGCTCAGCTACACTATCAAATAACCCTTAACATTCTACCAGAAAAGTAATCACTTTTCCTATAAGGCTACATATGCCAGCAGCAAGTCTGTTTGCATCCTGGAATTATAGACAGTAAATCTATTATGTTACTGCCACAGTCTCCTGGTGGTACTAATCAACCAAACCAAGGACTACTTTAAGGCCACCATCTTGAGGATAAATGTTTATATGCGTAAATGGAACAATCTATAGCAACTGAAAACAGCAGTATGGCAGAACCCATTCCAGTAAAACACACGTAAACCTTCCCAGTTTGCAACTTACTCTGCTTCTCCACTAACACATGAAATATTGCACCTATGACCATGCCTTGGAAAGCATATTTGCAATAGGAGAGAATGCATAAAGAAACATCCCCTTCCAAGAGAATAAATGTACCCCCCCTCCACCCCCGACTTCACTCTGTCCCTCTTCAGGCAGTCTGGCTACAATTTTGCTAGATAAACCATTTCATTCAAGATTGGGAATAGCTCTACCTTACTAAACAGCACTGGCAACAAGCTAGACAAAACAAGCTACCCTCCTTTATTGATTCACAATCTTAAATACTGCAGTTGTTACCACAACTTTCAATGTTCACTGTACCATTACAACATAAATTACATTGTTGTTCATGTAGCAGTAATAATGCTCCAAATTCACAAAAGGTAAATACTTTATTTTGTTAGGCAGTTTTCCTACACCAAAAAAGTGTTTGGCCGTTTTTGTTTAGCCTCAACACCGTTGAGCTCTAATCAAGCCACAGCTAAAAGTGCACCCAACACAGAATGTCTGAAAGATTTTCACAACTTTAAAAGCTGTAGTACACTACGATGTCACACACAGAATTTGGCAGGCTTAAGTGCTTAACGGCTTTAAAACGCATTTATTCAAAAGGTAAACTGGTTCTTGCTGCTGTCTGCGTGGCAGGACCAAGCAACTTTAGTGCGCCCACACATTTATTCTCTAACTAATACACTAGAGCAGCTAAACAACCTTGTACCACAAAATAATTATTACCTAACCCAATAATGCAATTACATGTTCTCAAAATGGATGCTAATACACAGGGGTTTGTCTTACTCCAAACAGAATTTTAAAAATAAAATGGAAATAGCTCTTTCTTGTGCTGGAGATGTGCGCAAGTGTATAATGCTGACTGGACTCACTTTTAATGTTCTTTATTAACTTTTTTTTGGTCTCAAAACTGAAAAGTTTCTTTACAAGCATTTTTCTTTGAGAAATTTTCTTTAAATTTTTAATTTTATTCAATGAAAAGGATACAAGGAATGGCAGCTATACTTCTTTAAACTATTTTAGCAGTAGCTAGGAAAGCCTTACAAAGAAATGGAAAAAAAAATTCTTCACTGTTTAAAAGAAAGACTTAGTTTTGTTACAGGAAACGGGCTACACAGAATCCAAAACCACAGAAAATTCCCCAAATACAATTCACAAATAATCCTGGGAAAGTAATTTCACTCACAGACTTCTGAATACTTCTACCAAATCAATGACTAATTCCTACTATGACTAATGAGAAAGTCTGGAGACAATTTTTGCCCCTAATCTATTTTCAGGCCAATAGAAAGTTGTTTTTGTGCTTCCCGCATAATTTACTGTTATTGCATATGACACTAAGCATTTTAACGGTTGTCCATTTTTTGAAAAAGAAACATTATTTGGGAAAAAATGGATGCCAAGATTCACTTCTGAATTTCTTAACATCTATGCCCTCCAACCCATAGCACTATATTTAGGATGGATACCTCGGTAATAGTCTTCTGTATGTACACATATTTAGATGTACAGTGATTCTATCCACACACACTAAAGTGGTCAGTGGTATGAAGGGTTAACTTACCACATAAATTTTCTCTTGTACAAATTATAAGCTATCAGAAGAGAAGCATATTACGTTACAAAGGCTAATATCGGTATTAGTGTTCACAAGCGTGCAAGACTTCATGTTCACAACAAGCAAATGGCTGCACACAGGATCTCCACCTGCATATTCAGGAGCATCTCCTGACTCAGTTCGGGTACCCTGACTGAATAAGTAGAAAGTTTGTTAATTAGGATGCGCAGAAAGCATATACCTGGTTACACCCTTGCCATGTAAGCCAAGTGAGCAAAACAATTTCAGAGAATTAATATTTTGCTCAGCTCACAAACAATATATTCTTCAAACACAATAATAAGCCAGAAAACGCACAAGTGAGCCAAGTGTATCCACTGTACTGCAAGGTTCATCATACCAGATCCCAGTCGTCACCTACATTAAGAGAATGGTAATAAAGATTTTAGTATACGTGTGCCATCCTTAGATGCGCAGTAATATGCATAAAACAGCAAAGAGAAGATAAATTGTTAGGACTTCCATTAAACAGTTAAAAATTTAAGCACAGAACTCCTTCCACACCCTTGTGACCGTAAAATGCATTTTGAAAATATGCCCTTGTTTCATTCACATCTGATTTCTAGGATATCTTCTTCCTTAGCTGTTAATGACCTCTGCAGCTACAGCAACTCTACAACATGGGGGGGGGGGGGGGGGTCATGCTCCCAGCCTGTACCTTTAAACAAATTCTGGATCAATGTGCCTGACTTAAACAAGTGCTGCTTCCTTTTTGGACTCCTAGGGTCCTCTGTAGCTACACCAACTTCAAAGCATAAAGATTCTTGACTATGGTTACGCCCAGAATGACCCAAATTTGACTAGCAGGAACGGAGGGTGAGCAGTTGATGCAGGTGTACCAGTTCCACGGGTAAAAGTGCTGAGTGCCACTGCAAGATCTGAGAATGTAGTTCTCAGAGTTCAAAACTGAAGAGCATGAGCCCTTCAAGGAAAACAGATGCACTCTAATTGGAACTGCAGAGCAGAAGGGTGCATGCACAGAGTGTCCAGTGCATCATGTTGCTTTCTAGCCTTAGCTGGAGGTGTTAAAGGCATAAAAAAAAAAAAAAAAAAAAAAAAAAAAAAAAAAAAAAAAACACACAACACCAAGCCATTGCTGTAAACAGATGCAATACCAACTTCATCTTACCCCCACCAAACATCACAGAATACCTGTCAGGAAGAAACAGCTCAGCAGAGATTAGGCATTTAATAACAAGTGGTGGGAAATAAGCAAAAAAAAAAAAAAAAACATATAATATACATAACTGACTAGTTGCAAGGAAGACCCCACAGTTTTGCAGCTCACTACAAGCTAACATACTTTACAATATCTATATGCTGTTTTCAGAATATCTATATACTGTTAACCAAAGACTAGTACAGCGGGGGGGGAATGCAACCAAAGTTTCGTTTGACAACCTGATAACACAGAATAGCTAAACAACCATAACTAATAGCTAAACAAACAACCATAACGAATAAAGAAAGTTGTGCCTTAAAGAATATGCGTTCTCATGTCTAAACATTAGAGAAGTGACAAAAGTGTTATGACTTAGAATATTATTATTCTTGCTGAAAGAAAATTCGTTTGACAACCTGATAACACAGAATAGCTAAACAACCATAACTAATAGCTAAACAAACAACCATAACGAATAAAGAAAGTTGTGCCTTAAAGAATATGCGTTCTCATGTCTAAACATTAGAGAAGTGACAAAAGTGTTATGACTTAGAATATTATTATTCTTGCTGAAAGAAAATTATATATATATATATATATATATATATATATATATATATATATATATCTTGTGCAATTACGTGCGTTACTAACGACACATTCTGTAAACACAACCTTAGATCTTTCTCCACCTAGCGGGCCTCAAACCACAGGTACTAACTTAACCACCAAAAGTAAAATGAAAGAAAACAAGCCAGACCTACAACTATTCCTAGTATTTGTGCAGAAGCTAGTTTAACAGTGAACACTTGCAGGGCAATGGATGGCAACAGGTAAGAAAGTGAGCATTTGCGCAAGTATGCTAGCTGTACGATCAGCTTCTGCTTTGCATAATGTTACCACAACTGACAGTGTTGGGATAGGTTATAATGGCCAATTAATGACATTATCCCCACTGGAGTCATGCGAGCCAAACTTAGTGGAAGCTTGTCTTCTGTATTAAACTACTTGCATGCTTCCATCTTTGTACTTGACAGAAATCTGCTGGGAGTTTTGGCACACCCCAGGACTGATTTGCATGAACCTCTCCATTCTGCCACAGTTTCAATGAGTTTGAAAGGCTGGTTCCTCTTTCCTAACTCCTGAGGTGATACTATTTGATTACTCTAATAAACCGCCTCTGTGATCTCACTAATGAGATACTGAATTATTTTACAAGGCTAGTCATCTAGTCGTGTAAGGGGAGAGCAATAAAGTAAAGTAGACAAATGCGGTTCTGTAGCAAGTCAGACTTGGAAGCTGTTTGAAGGAATTATGGGCAAAGGCAAATACCAAACATCCTTTGTCAACTGCTGCACAGTTATGTTGGGATAATCTGCAGAACTATGGTCTCCACTACACTTACATACATGGAAGCCACGGTAGCGTTGTTGCATCACAGCAAGAGGTTCTCCTGTCCGATTCTCAGCTGGAGCGCCTTGTGTGGAGTCTGCATATCCTCCCCGTGGTTGCTTGGCATTCAAAATACATGTGTGAATGGGTGCGCCTTTGTTGACGGTTGGGCGTCTGGCTGGCACCTCGGCACTGTAAAAATCTACTGCCAATCATTAGCGACCAGAGTTCTGCTGTGGCGACCCCTAACCGGGAAAAGCCAAAAGAAGAACTTCTGCTTTCAAGACATTTCCACACTGTGTAAGTAGTGGCTGGACTTCATATATAACAAACTTAGAATCAAATTGCAAAACAATTAGTAAATATACAGACAGTATTTTTCTGCTGCACACTGCTTCAAAATGAAGTCAACTCAACCATGTAAATTACTGTATGACTGCTATTCCCCAAGATGGTATATTAACCAATTAAGATCCAACGTCCAACTTGGATGATAAAAGATGAACAGGTTCAGCAATACCCATATTTATACAGACACGATCAAGTGAATTATTTATTAAAAAAGGGTTTTCTTATGGCAGTTAAAGATATCTGGGAAGATACTAAACAAGAGATAAACTGAGAAACTGGAAGCTCTTGCCTATGGATATGGACAGCAATGAGATGACTGCAAATTAAGGTTCAGAGAATATGCAGGAGGGGGCTAGAATCTACTGGAGAAAACTGGTATAGGAGCCAAGGTATTGGGAACAAAATGAGAGAGGGAAAGGTAATGGGTTGGGAAGAGGCCAAGACATGACATTTGGATTGATATACAAATCCATAACAAGGAGAACAGGGTATAGATAAATAGAAAAAAAGAAAATTCCGAAGTGAAAGATCTGCACTGGTTGAGTTTTTAACCAAATCTAGAAAGAAGATGCGGTTTAAAAAAGGGAGGCGGGATAATTAGCAGGGAATACAGAACATTGCACAATAACTACAAGTATCAGAGGCAGTCAGAAAAGACTCAAGATTAGATAAGCAATCCATAAAGAAACATAGGGAATACATATGTACTGCTGCCAAACATCAAAAAATCTAAAACATTAAAGTTTTTTTTTTTTGCCTGGGAGTATCTTCATAGTTTTATACCCCACGCAGACTCCAAATATTTTTCTCAGGTAGATGGCAAAATGTTGGAGGTGTAATGGAGAAGAAAGAAGTACCTGGCAGCATATGTTCCCAGAGTGCAATCAGCTGGCAGACTTTTTCCCTACAGGTACCCTGTCAGGAATACTGGGCGAGCAAATGTGTAACTAAACATATATTTTTTTCTGGCATACAGGATCCAAATTGCCTAGACATAGTAATACCTTGTTTCTGGCATGCCAAAAAAGCAATTACTACAACAATCAAAATCTAAACCAACTACACTTTAGTAAATACTGGAACAGAGAAAAAAAGCACAGGAAGTGGGATATTTATAAAAAAACAGTAAGAGAAAAAAATCTGACATTATGGAAACAGTGCATGCAAAAATGTTTTGCAGGAAGAACGAGGTTTAAGAGAAAAATTGCACAATTTATGTAGTGTCGCTTGGATTATATGATATAGAATATACGCATCATGTTTGTAAATGTGAACTTATTCAAACAATACAGGATATTTATTAAATGCACAAATACATGAAAATGTATATACACACACAAGATATCTAAAGCGTTCATAAATATTCTCTAACATATATGTATTTAATGCCTGTCATGTTAGATCTTTCAGGTTTTACTAATCATTGGACATCTTATACATATCACAGATATACTATAATACTGTACCACTCTTTTTTTTTTTAAACAAGAGATCAGTTATCTATAAATGTTTTGTTCTACAGTCTCTCTGAATTGCTGGTCATTAAGACATGGCCTTTAATGAATTATTCAAGTCAAGGTATATGCTCCTGCTTACAAAGCTCAAGGAAACAAAACCACAGCTATGTTAAGTTAGGCAGATGTCCACAAATAATTCCCAAAACAGTGCCATCTTGTATGCTTTCTAAAGATACCACCGTGTGGCAGCAAGACCATAGCCTGAAAAATAAAAACTTGGAGCCTTTACATTATACACATTGACGTCTGAAAGTAAGCAGAAATATAGACCAACAAAAGGGGGAAAATACACACACACAGAGAACCAATCCATAAGCTACACAGCTGGAGAGAAATTCTACTGCCATAACAAAGCAACATTAAAATCGCTCTACCAACCTAATCACTTCATAAACACACCCAACAACCAGACACTCTACAATATAAACAAAAATCACAAACAAGTTACTTCATTTAGTTATCCACCTGTATTCCTGACATGCAAGTCCAGTACTCAGTCTGTAGAACAGAAGTCAGTATATGATGAACTGCATGCACAGATGGTACACCGATACTCTCCTACTCTCTACTTAAAAAAAAAAAAAAGTGTGAATATGACTGGTATCCCATGCAAAACTTACATTACAAACTGCGACTTAGAAAACACTAGGACAACCCCAAAATTAAAATGCTTCACTAAAGAAATATTTGCAAACCCTAATCCATCCACGTCAAAAAAATAAAGTGATATGCAAATTTACAAATCTGTACATAAAATGCATCTACATGACAATACATGCAAAATGCAGTTTCTATACATTTTAAGAAAACGGTGGTTAATTATATTCTGAATAATGCAGAGTACAGATGTAACAACCCACAGTTCAGGAAACGGTCCCCTCACCCTCAATGTGCCTGGTATGTGAGCCTAAGACAAGTAACAAGGGTTTTGCATCATCACCGTAAAGAGGCACGCATTCTACTGCACTTACCAATAAAAACAAACACAAAACTAACTTAATATAAACATCTAGTAAGGACACAAACATTACCTTATATCTAGCATATACCATGTACCCAAAAAGATAACTATGAAGAAGTAGTGATCTACAAAGGATAAGGAACAGCTATGTAGTCTTAAAATATTGGTTCGCACTTAACTAGGTCAGGTTTAGCAAATAAAAGCAAAACAGTGTCTCTAACTGATAATCCGTTTAAAATAAATAAAAATCCACCTACAAAACAATTCTCATAGATGAGCACAGACAGAATGTCAAGAAAGCCATGAGGTAGAAACCAATTTGTGCATAAGTACCCTTTGCAGAGTCAAACAATAACAAATAACCAAACTTCAAAATACAATATTAAAGGGAATAAGTGAGCTAGCAAAAATGATATTATCCAGAGTGATGCACATTTGTTACACCGTGTGCCTAATTAAAAGGCTTGTATGTGGTCAACGTATAAACAATGTAGAAACAAAAAGGAAAGTTTGCTAAAGGGTGTGGAGGTGCAAAGCTTGAAACCTTCTATACAGTTCCAAACATCATGATTACACAATAAATCAGTACAATCGTTCAACAAGACAATGAAATTAAGGAAGAAAAAACAGTCATCTATTATTAGACGCACGCATTAATTACAGTGTGTATGTTTGTATACACACACGTACTTAACGTTGGTGTGTGCGCTCAGTTAATACATAGCAGAAAGTACCGGAAAATAGAATTACAGCGCACAATATTTCTATCAATAACCTGAACATACCAACCACTGGAAAAAAAAAACTAGTAAATTAACCCTATAAGAAAAGCAAGTCATTACATCTTCAGAATTAAAGGAATCAACCGTAATTCTTTTAGATGGCACAAACTTTAGACTGGAATTACAGAAACAGAAAAAAAAATCACATTAGTGAAGGCCCTGACAAATCTATGTGGAACTTGAGTACATAAGCCCTTACACTCACGTTATTTTGGAGAACTGAAGTTTCTAGGGGCTTTACCACAAAGCTGCCCACTCACTGAAATCGGATATCTGGTGAAAGTGTTTCATCTATTAACAATTACAGCTAAAAAATCCGATTAGAAAGTCAGAATGGTCTTAATTTGGTTTCTTTCAGCCCATTCTCTCCCGAGTTTAAAATTGTCCAAATTAAGGCGATGCCTTACAGAGACTTCTCTCAGGACATCCCACTTCCTCAATCAATGCAAAGCAGATGCTTTCAATTTACTATCAACACTAAACACCCATAACTACATTACTTATTCCATAACTTCTCTTATTAAGAGTTTCAGCTAGGGCAGTCCAATGTTCCGTAAAACTCGGGCAAAGAGAAGATAACGTACAATACTGAAAAAAAATCACATACAGATTTTAGTACAACACCACCGAGCTACTACGTCAAAACTAATCAGGTGTAAGCCTCTACAAAATATGTTTATGGTTCCGCGGGGTGCAGTAAAGCAAGTTTAAATGCAGGTGGAAAGCTGACACAGAAATAATGCAAGACTACCTTCCTGAATCTAGGAAGTTAATGAGAAACAGGAAAGCACATAGAAAAGGGCCCTTAACAACAAAACAGGGGTTAGTGTACAGGCAAACGCAATCGGGTAGAAACTGTGGTGACAGTGCGGGGGGGGGGGGGGGGTGAGGAAGGGGCAAGTACCTGTGCTAGGCGAGTCATGGGATTGATAATACTCGCAAAAATATCTGCTGCTGTATTCTGTATGTGTCTGAAGCGGTAGAAACACTGCCCAAAGTAGGTCAACAAATAACCCACTGCTGGGTAACTCAAAGTCCATCTGCTGCTCAGACTCAAATGAGCACTCCACAAGTCCAAAGGCAGCCTACATTATTCGAGTGCCACTGCAACTGTGACCCCAAAAGGCACCAACACATTACGGCCACAGGTACATACCAGTCATCCGCCTGCTGAGCGCCGCCAACGAAGCCGTAACGGTTGGTTTTCAGATCGCCAGCGTATCCGTTGAGCTCAGAATCTGAACCAAGCGAGCTGAGTTCCCTGCTGCCAGCCAGACTCTCCATGGCGCCACTGTACAAGCTCGTCTGTTCCACCGCATCCCGGTTCCTCTCCTCGCTGTTATCCATAATCCCCGGCTATGTCCACTCGACGAAATGCCACCACCGAACGATAATCACTGTCCTGGTGTCCCTGTGGCACCAGCCATCTTCAGTAGGGGCCGGTACTGCTCGTATCTCCTTAATGCCGCCCTGCTGTCTGTAAACCCTCGTGTGTATAAACACTCCCAATAACAGTAACACTTCGCTCCCTAAATCCACAAGCTGCCAGCACTGCTCCTTTTCGGGGGTCTAATTCTTACTGAGACTACTTTCGTAGGCAGATTCCGAATACCACGGAAATGGGCGTCACGAGCCAATTGAGGGGCGGGGCTTTGGTGAGAGGGCGAAACGGCAGAGAAAGCAACCCGCCCAGGTACCCCCAATCAGCTGGTGAAATAATTGCCGAGTGTTTACATTACTAGACCAGCGGTCACCCAGTTCTAAAGGATGTGTGGGTTCTCTTTTTAAAATAATTACTATTTAATTTGTGTGCAAAATAATAGTCAAGCAATCCTTCTTTCTTACTAAACGCGTTCTGGTCCACAACTCACTGGCGAATAAAGGACAACGCGGAAAAAATAATAACTGCAACGATGATTACTTGAATAATGTGTGATGACACGGTGTCACTAACCTTCAGAACTGAAGGATCACTCATTTTGTAGGGGCAATAGAAAAAGAAAATGAATGTTCTTGTGGAAAAGAGACAGCTAAGGAACATGTTCCAAAGCCACAGCTCTCAACTACTGTGCTTAAGTCAAGAATCTGGGACAAAGCATTGGAGTGGTAATCAAAAGATGGCTTTATTTTGTACCCGATTCAATCTAGAAGATGACATTTCCGTGTTGTGAAACAGTCTGAGACAATTTCAAATTTTTGGGGATATAAAAATTAATGAAGTTAAAAAATACAGTTGGATAAGTCCTACCTACCTGTAACAGTTGATGTTGTTAGAACACGCTGCCTCTCTGGCTTTTAGGAAGTAGTGCCCTGTAAACCTGCCTCTGACACTCCATCAACTCAGAGCTCCTCCCACTGCCTGTCTGTGGGTGTGAAGGACCAGTCACCTAACAAGACAAGGACTGCTCTTGTAACCTATAGAGAGAAGAACCCTTTCAGATTTCTAGGGTACATCAGGAAGATCAGATGAAGCTGCAAGCTTTGCAAACACTTACTGACCCAAACCAAACGCCACACATACACAAGACAATAACACTGCTAAAAAATTCTGCAGCAGCTCCTACAACAAACTATATACACCCAACAAAAATGGGGTGGGGGTAGTGTGAGAGTACTACCAGTAAAGCAGTGTACTTTATGAAAATGTACTGTTACAAGCAAGTAGTACTTAACACAACTGTACTATGTTCAACAAACACACTACCTTACTGGCATATGGGTAGATTGCCAAAGCTTGCTCAGCCTGGGTGGAAGAAGGATAAGGGTCCAGGAGTCCCTGAAAATGGATTTAGAAAAGGCATCCAGCTTGTAGTGCAGTGCAGCAACATGAGAGACCTCAGAGGATTCTGACCAAGAAAATTCAGGGCCTACAACACATGACCTACACAGACAGACTGAAGGCCATATCAGTTTACTCAGTATCATATAGAATGCTTAGAGGGAATTTGTGCCTGACCTACAGAGCAGTCTCAGACCCTACCTTGATGAAGCTGCTGCACATCCACAAATCCAATGGAACAAGATTCACTTGCTCTAGGGATCTTAACCAAGCCTGCAATATTAACAGGACATACTGGAGAGACAGATATGTCTCACAGACGCCACTCCTCTGGAAACTCCCAATTCATGTAAAACAGAGCTCCTGAATCACCCTATGTAAGCATAACCTAGACAGTTGGATGGGAAATCGTAAATTTACACTGGGGGGTTCACCTATGTCCCTCTTAGACAAGGGCAGCCGGTGATGATCTTAGATTCACACACAAACATACACTATATATCTTGGTCCATAAGGGAACAAGGGTATAACATGTCTAGGCTTGTAGAGGCCTTAGGGCCAATAGCCTAGGAACCTCCTATGATCCTATGTAAAGGTATGGACAGAGGGCCAAGTTATGCATGTAGAATACTCAGAAGCATAGCTGGCTCAAGAAGAGCCACAAACTAGTACTCTACCCCCTCAGCTCTTCAAGTGAAGAGCAAAAAAAAAGTATTTCTGCAAAACTGCAGGATGCCAGTTGGCTGGCTTCATGCAGATGGTACCAATCCAGCTCCCCCAGCTCTTCAAGTGAAAAGAAAAAAAAAATCTGCTCCTTCTACTGGTATACCAACCAAGTGGCCAGATACACAACACACACCTCTCCCTCCTGCCCCAGCCAATCATGTCCAATTTTTGCATCCAGGCACTGACCCTCCTTCCTATCATTTTAGTAAAATATAAATACATAAAATATTTTTTCTTTTTAAACTGTAGCAAATGTTGCTACAGTTTATACCCTGCATGGCGTAACTATGGGACTTAGGTTTTAGTTTAAAAAAAGAAACAAATCTTTTCTCTTTAAAAAAAACAGTTGCTACAGTTTATATCCTGCATAGAACTCTACAGTGCTCAGGTTTTAGTTAGAAAACATGCAGCAAGCAGTTTGCTACAGTTTAAACCACACGTGGAGAGCTACAGTGCTCAGGTTTGGCTGTTTTACTGTTTTTAAAAGCTGGTATTGCACTAAAGAGTAATCAAGAATTGGGAAGATGGATCAGATGGCCAATCATGCCCACTAACACTTAGCACCTTGGGCAGTTGCCCCTTTGCCCCAACCTAGCTCCCCTACTGAGAATAGTCCAGGAGTCCACTCCTTTCCATTACTCCACTAAAGAAGAGAAGACCCTGGTGGAACGTGCCTTTACCTTGCCATGGTGGGAGTAACAAAAACCAATACAAGAAGACAACCAATGTGCAAATGTTTGCTTACAGACAACTGATCTTTCTTTGCTCCGGTGAAAGAAATAAAAAGCCTTTTGGTGTTCCTAAAGAATTTCATTCTGTCAAGGTAGTACATGAGCTACTAATATACATCTAAGGTATGAAGTATCTTCCCTCTTATGTTCTGGAAAGAACACAGTAGAATTAATAGACTAACTGAGAGTGAATTCTGACACCACTTTCAGCATAAAAGAAGGATTAGTATGTAAAATCAGGTTAAGTTGTCCCACCATGAGAGACTGTAGCTCAGAAACTCGCCTTGCAGATGTCAAAACAATAAACAAAACAGTTTCCATGTTAAGAACTTTAGATCAGCTTGAGATACCAGTTCAAAAGGTGGTAAGGTCAACTTCTCAAGAACAAAGTTGAGAGCCCACGAAGGAGGAATTTACCTTCGAGGAGGTCTCATATACAAAATGCCCTTCTTGAGCTGTTTTAACAAAAGTGAAGATGAAATAGGGGGATCCATAGGCAGAATGGCAGAGATGGCCATGAAATGCACCTTAATGGGCACATATGATAAGCCATCCTGAAGTAGCTCATACAGATATTTCACGACCAGAGGGATAGTGAACTCAGTGGACCCCCTGTTTCTATTTAGGCACCACTTAGAAAACTCCATCCATTTGTAAACATAATATTTTCTAGCATCAGGTTTTCTTGCATCTTTTAACATCTGCTGCACATCCTCATGAAACATACCAGAAGAATGTAGTGCCCTTGAAATCACAGACACTCAGGTTAAAACAGCCCTCTCCAAAGCCAAAAACACAGCATCAATGGGACCAGATGATGTCCCAGGCTGCGTCCTACATGAGCTCAAAGATGAACTAACCCCTCACCTAAACACACTGTTCAAACTCAGCCTCTCCACAGGCTACATGCCCATAGAGTGGTGCACAGCAACGGTTATTCCACTCCACAAAGGTGGAGCCACAACAGACCCCGGGAACTATCACCCTATAAGCCTAACTAGCTTGGTCTGCAAGGCTATAGAGCGCATCATCATGGATCTCATTAACAGAGACATTGGGAACCTCCAAACACTGGACCCTACCCAGTTCATCTTCGTTAAGGGCAGATCATGCCTCCTAAACCTGGTGGACTTTTTTGAGATGGTTACCAAGGCTATAGACAAGGGAAAGGTGGTCCACACAGCCTACCTAGACCTTGTAAAGGCCTTCGACACCATTCCCCATTCAGGTATTATAGACAAGCTCACCAGCCAGAACATAACCCTCTATGTCACGAGATGGGTTGCCAACTGGCTCACGGTCAGAACCCACATGGTAAGAGTTGCAGGAGTTAGGTCTGACTCTAAACTGGTTACAAGAGGCATTCCCCAGGGCTCAGTCCTAGGACCCCTCCTGTTCGGCATGTACTTCTCAGAGGTACAGGCAAGCACAGGAGGACTATGGCTGACCAAGTTCGCAGACGACTGCTAACTAGAGGCTATAACTGACTCTCCCGCTGATACAGACATCCTCCAAAAGGGTCTCACTGAGACAGATACCTGGTGTCAAAACCATGGCCTCAAGCTAAATACCAAAAAGTGCATAGTCATCCCCTTTGAAAAAAACATAGTACCCACAAACTACCACATAGGTGGTAGCCCCCTAAATACGGAAGAAGTAATAAGGGATCTGGGGACCCAAGTAGATAGTAACCTCTCCTTTGATAATCACATTGCCAAAGTGGTGAGAAAATCCTTCTATGTGGCCCACCTAATCACAAAAGGGTTTGTATCCAAATCAAAGGAAGTCATTGTGCCCCTCTATGCATCACTTATCAGACCCATCATAGAGTACAATGCCCCATTTGGGATGTACCTTACAAGACACCTGCAACAGCTGGAAAGACCACAGAAGTACATCACCAAGAGGATCACTGGCCTCAAACAGATGCCCTATGTAGCTCGACTGAAGAAACTCCAGCTGTACTCGGTTGCATACCGCCTACTCAGAGGTGATCTCTGCCTGACATACAAGGCCATGTCCAACCCAGAATTGATGGACATGCTCCACCTAAAGAAAACCATACCCCCTCGAGCCACATGCTCTAGGGATCTAAACCTCACCACAACAATAAATAGGGCGTGCTGGAGGGATAGATTCCTGTCCCAGAGGCTTCCCATGCTCTGGAAAAGGATTCCAGTCTACATTAGGCAGAGTTCCTCGCTAACCCTCTTCAAGAGAAACCTTGACGAGTGGATGGGAAACAGAAAATATACCCTGGGGATCACTTCAATAGCTCTGCTGGACAGAGACATAGGGAACTAATCTAAGGTGGCGGCGAAACCCAACACTTTCCGGCTAGGCTTATAAATTCCTTCAGGCAGATAGCCTAGTACCTACCTATGAACCTAAGTGCCTAAACGGAGTCAAGATTGATTCATTTAGGCTGTTATTTGAAGCTTCTCCAAACTGGGATGCACCTGTTGCCCCAGAGACTGTGTGAGCAGATCCAGAGTGTGAGGAAGTCTGTGGTAATTGCCTGTGGCTAATATCATTATAAGGTCCAACCAAGATTGCCTAGGTCAATAGAGGGTCACCAACGTAATCTTTGTCATTTCTTTCTGAACTTTCAGAAGTACCTTGTGAATCAGTGGAAATTGTGGAAACGCATACAGGAGCATTCTCATCTAAGGAAATAATAATTTGTCTGTCCTCCAAGCATGGCTGAAAGGAAGTCTGGAACTTAATTTCTCCAGCTGTCTGATCTGAAAGGAGGCAAACACAGCTATCTGAGGTGTTCCCCACATCTGGACTAGATTGTGGAACACCACTGCCTTGAGCTGCCACTCATGTGGGTCTGCCCCGGATCTGCTTAGTCTGTCTGCCTCAATGTTCTGCTCTGACAGGATGTATAATGCCTGAAGAGTCAGAGGATGCTATAAAGCTAGCTCCTCAGTCATGATTGCCAACCGGCACAGAGGTTAAGACCTTGTAACCCATTGTTTTTTGAAGTAACACATCACTGTGGTGTTATCCATAAACACTAGAAGAGGACCTGGAGTCCATAGGTGGTGAAGGGCTTTCAAGGCTTGAATCACTGGCAATGTCTCCTTAATATTAATGTGCTTCCAAGTGTCCTTGGGCCCCCAGTTAGCTTGCACTTGCTTCCACACTGACACAGCTCCACAAGTGAATATGGACAAATCTGTCTGGACAGACTGCACTGGCAATGGAGGAAAGAAAGTCCAGGACCGATACTCAACTGTACTCTCTACCACTGTAGCTCTTGTCTGATAAAGGGCAGCACTAGCAACTCAGATTCTGGGAAATTAAGGTGCTAGGTCTAACAATTTCAGACATACCTTAGAATTTGTCTCATGTGAAGACAGGCCAGTGGTATCATGAGAATCATGGATGCCATCAGTCCAAGAATTTTTAAGAATTCTTTGACAAAGCAACATTCCTCTTGGAAAATTCCAGAAACACCTCCTGGTAACACATGATCTTGTCTTCAGCAAGAAAGAACATTCTCTCAATGGAATTGATTAGGCACCCTAGAAATATGAGTCTTTGTGAAGGTGCCAGACATGACTTCTGGAGATTCAGCTCGAACCTTAGCTGGGAGAGTATGGCTGAGACCTTATCTAGTGAATTCAATCACCTGAATGCAGACTCTGCATAGATCAGCATGTCATCCAAGTAAGGAAAAATGTGAATGCCAGAGTCCAACAGTGAGCCACTACCAGGGCAAGCCATTTGGTAAGCACTCAAGGTGCAGTGGATAGCCCAAAGGGCATACAGAAATCTCCCGAAGTAATAATTAATGGGGATATGATGATATGCATCTTTCAAGTCCAGAGTTACCTTGAAGCAATGTTCCAGCAACAGAGGAAGCATTGTCTGCAGGGTGAGCTTCTTGAACTTGGGGACCTTGTTCAGAAAAGAAAGGTCTAACCCCAGGTCTCCATGACAGCTCTTTTTTGGGGACCAGGAAAATTCTGGATTAGAAACCTCTCATTATTTCCAAAGAAGGGACCAGTTTTATGACTCCTGAGTCCAGCATTTGCCAGAGGATAAGAAGGAATACCAAAGTCTCATCTGGCAGATGAGCATCCCCCCTGCCAATGGTTTTGAGCACCCATTTGTCAGAAACCACTGACAGCCAAGCCACCTTGTTGAGTCCTAACTTTAAAAACACGGCACCTAGAGGGGGACTTGAGAAAGATGGGTGCAGTGCCTTGGGCATGCTCATAAGTTGGGAGAGGGATTATCCTTTTTGGGAAAGGAATCCCTCTTTCTAGGCTTGGCAGAGTTCTTGTCCTCCCATTTCCTTTTATTGCCTTGTTTTTTGTACATGTGGGACCTCTGTCTATAGGGTCAACAAAAATGATTCTGCTTAAAGGAGGGAAATTTGAGAATATAGTACATTTTTTAACATCCCTTGCATGAGTTTACCTCTGTCATCTCACTGTTTAAGGATTTGATTAGCTTCTGTACCAAAGGCACAACCCAACTCAAGTGGAGCACTCAAAATCACATTTGTAATGCATCAGAAAATTACTGGCTATGCAACTACCTCCTTATTACGACTGATGACACTGCATTTCTAGAAGTAGATTCAGCCCCCTCCAAGGCACCTGAGAAACACAGGAAACAATATATTTGAGAGAGACATTTTGCTCAGTAGGTAACAATGCAGCCAGTTCATCTAAGCTATAGCTGCACCTCAGCACAGATTTCCACATAAAACACTGGTAGATAAACACTTTAAAAGCTGTTGAGACAACTTCTTTCCTGGAAATTCTAGCCATTTACCTAGTTTATCTTAAGGAATCTGATTTGAATAAGACAAACTCCTTTTATTAGAAGAAGTTACTGACAATACTAGAGCAGGGTCTGCAGACAAGGAGCTTGAAGGCCAGACATGGCAGAGCATACCCTGAATTTCTTAAAAAAACATTTTAGGCAGAACCTCAATGAGCAGGGGAGAATTACAAACTTATTTAAAATACAGTCCAATGCTGGGATCAATGGAAGAAAGGGCTCCATGTCTGGGGCCTTATCCTCCAAAAGATCATAAACCCTGCTGATCTCAAGGGTAGCCAGTGATTGATCCCAGTTGAATACATCCCTAAATCTAGCCAGCATTTTGGAAAAAGAAAACATCTGTTTGGTTTCCTGAGGTTATTCATCCTCGGAAGAAACTAAGTGAGCTACGTTAACAGGTCTGAAACCTCAGATACTGGATCCTCTTCAAAATCAGGATCCTTAGTTGTTTGAACAGGGGTACAAGTGTCAGCATTACTCATAACCCAGGTTTGCACCCTATAATCTGCTACCTGAACAATGGATCTAGCCATAGCCACCATCTCAGATGGGAAAGCAATCAAATACTGCTGCCCTACCACACAGTTGGTCCTCTGTCTCTTATTTGCATGTACTACACTAGTGGAAGAATCCCTGGTGGAGACGTATTATAACTGGCATCAGATTCTATACCCTTGACTTCTTCTGCACTAAAATGATTTGATTCTGTCATAACATGAAGCAGGCAATGGCGCAACCCCAGAAGAAGTGTCTGACCCCTGTGTCATACAAAGTTGAGGTACTAACACCTTAGCAGGGGACCTGGAGGTAACAGAAGGCCAGTGGTCAGATAGCCTGTCCAAAGCTGAGGTTAGTGCTGAGTCAGAAGCCATATGCAGAGGCATATCATTTATTTTATGTTTTTTAGGTGCACAAGGGGAAATTGTAGGGGAGGCACACAAATCTGACTCCATCAATTTGGGGGACAAAAATAGCCATATCAATACCAAATACTGGTTGCATAGTTAGCCCAGTACAAAAATGGCCAAACCACACCATTCTCCCTCCAAATAGCAATCTAAAGTCTATTTCTACAGGGATACCATACTGAATACTCCACTAAGATAAAAGAAAAAAACAGCAATTTCAGTAACCCAGCACATAGCATAAAATACATGTTGCAAAGACCCTCAACTTTAATAAAAAAGGCTTTTTTAGCCCCCTCATATGGATAGAAACAGCATAAAATAACCCAATATAAGGAAATAAGTATAAACTGAACAAAAATCACGTCAGAAATGTTCCATCAACAAAATGTGCCAATTTGCAATTTAACTGAAAAAAATCATTAAAAATACTGCATATCTATTTAATTATCTCAAATAATCATAGCACCCCCCCCCCCCCCAAATAAAAACTGAAACTGTAAAAACGGCAGGTTTCCAGTCAAAACTTTCAAAAGAAGCTTTTAATCAATGAAAACGGCAGCTGCAATTTACTCACGGTTCTGTTAGCACAAAGCAAATATATTAACTCCACTAAAACAGCCTTAATACAGAAACTCAGTTAAACATTCACCAGTGTCCATAAAGTATACTAAAAGTGTTTAAAAAACCCTCAGAAACTCAGAATTAGCTTAAAATAAACAACGCAACTCCTTTACTGAAAGAAAAACAAAACTCCAGGTCTATACAATTTTCCAATAGGAAAAACAAGCAGATCAGCAGAATGCTCAATTCAAGCAGAGAGAGAGAAAATGCAGAGAGGGGAAATAAAGTCAAAAAAGGGTTTCTTATCTGAGGTAAGTAGCTGAAGAAAATGGGAGAGAGGATCAGTCTTTCAAGATATCCTTCTCTTAGTCTGGCACTAACCAACTGAAAGGGTTCTGTCAATGGGTTTGAAGGGCAGTTCTTGTTTTATTAGATGATTGGTTCTTCACACACTCAGACAGGCAGTGGGAGGAGCACAGAGTTTTGACAGACTGCCTGAGTGAGGGTAGCATACTTCTCAACTGTACAGATTTTCACAAAATGTCCAGATTTTTGACTTAGACTTTTGGTCCATTTTTCACAAAATTGTGGTTTTCTAGCAAATCAGTGGCAAATCATTGAAGATTTCAGTCAGAAGATAATGACAGATATTTGAGTTTCAGACTTCATACTCTTCATTCAATTTATGCTAATACAAAACCTGTTATTCTAACTACTTTCTAAGTTTGTAAGAGCAGTATTTAAAAATTGTCCTTATTTTTGGGCCTTTGTCCCCCCATTATTTACGGCTTTGTCCAGATTTCTTGCTCTCAGAGGTTGAGAAGTATGGATGCTAGCAAGGCACCACTACACATGTGACAGTAAGGCAGTATGTTTGCTGAACATCAAGGCTATAGAGGTAAACTACATATGTGCCCACAAATTAATTGGTTTAGCAGTACCTATACTAACGGGGCTCCCTTTTGAAATGTCAGCACTTGAAATACTGAATGCTGACATGACCCCCCAAAAAAAGACTGAAAATACAGGAGAAGAGTGAATCTCAAAAATCTCTCTTCTCCTTAAAACCTCTTTTTGCAGGGGGGGACAAGTACCCCTGCAACCCCCCCCCAACTTATATATACCAGCTTCAAGATCCCCATACCTTGAAGAAAAGAAAATATTCAAAGAAATGGCATCTGAGACTTAGTGTCTGTAAGCCCATTCTCTTGGCCATTCAAGTTTACATATTTCAGGACTCGCTCTAGCAGGTCCCAACATTTCAAATGGTTACCTACTTATGGGAATATGATAAAATGAAGTGTTTAGGGGTATGGATTAAAAATGCTTCCTTTATGGCAGATAACTATAAGGGGGAAGAGACTAAATAAAAGATAATACAAAAACTGAGAAACCTGAATCTCTTGTTTATGGATATGGATAGCAAGATACAAGCCATGAAAATGACTTTAGTCCCTTTAGTTTTATATACAGGTCAGGCATATTTCTATCAACCAGATGAGAAACTGTGGACAATAATTAATAAAGAGTGGAAGGAATTTATCTTTGAGGGGACATGGGCAAGTGTTAAGTGGGACAAGTTGATCCTTCAAAAAGAGCAAGGTAGTTCAGGATTACCTGATTAGAAGGGATATTTTAGAGCTACACAGTTAAGGCTCACACACAAGCACACGTTTGTGTGTGTGTGTGTGTGTGTGTGTGTGTGTGTGTGTGTGTGTGTGTGTGTGTATATATACATACACAGAAACACAAGCAGAAGGGTATAGATTCATAGGTGTTTACTAGGCTAACGACCACAAGGGCCTTTTTAAACCTAGCCATGCATCCCAAATCTCTGACAAGTTCTGATACCCTTGATGAGTGTAAACAGGAGTTTGGAAGATGAATCATTTACACGCAGGGGCCTGGGAAATGAACCATTAGAGACATAGGTGCCAAACCAGGGATGAATTTCCTGTTCTCCATCCAATTGTCCAACTTGCACTTGAATTGGGTTAAGGAGGAACTC
This sequence comes from Protopterus annectens, assembly GCF_019279795.1. Taxonomy (NCBI): domain Eukaryota; kingdom Metazoa; phylum Chordata; order Ceratodontiformes; family Protopteridae; genus Protopterus; species Protopterus annectens. Next base: position 1,204,372,717 of record NC_056725.1, on the reverse strand, counting down.
TGCTTCACATGAATGGGGAGCCTGTTCCATAGATGGGTTAGTCTCTGGGATACATACCTGTCTCTCCAGCAGGTCCTATTTATATCACAGGCAAGGTTTAAGACTTTAGCATGGGTAATTCTGGTGCTGTGTGTTTTTTGGATATGTAGGAGGGCCATCAGAGTGGGGTTTGAATGCTCTGTATGTCAGGCATAGATCTCCCCTCAAAAGCCTGTAGGAAACAGAATAAAGGGATAGGGCCTTGAGAGAGTCTGCATAGGACATTTTACTTATGCCCTGTATTCTTTCAGTGAGGGATCTCTGTGGACATTCTAATTGTTGGATATAGTACATACCAAAGGGGGCATTGTACTCGATAGGCCTGATGAATGCAGAATACAGTGGAACAATGACTTCCTTGGACTTAGATGCCATATTTTTGTTTATAAGTTGTGCAACATAGAATGATTTCCTCACTACTGTAGACACATGATGGTCAAAGGCTAGATTACTATCTATATGTGTCCCTAAGTCCCTACTAGGTCATCTCCAGGGGTGTGTTGTCAATATGATAGTTTCCAGGGGTGAATGACTTCTCAAAGGATACTATTATGCATTTCTTGGCATTTAGTTTCAGCCCCTCCTGGAGAACATCTGTGTCAGTGTGGGATTCAATGACACCTCCTAAATTGCAATCATCTGCAAACTTAGTCAGTCAGAGACTACTGACATTGGCCTCGACTTTAGAGAAGTAAATGCCAAAAAGGAGCAGTCCAAGGACTGATCCCTGAAGGACTCCACTTGTAAGTGGCCTCTTTGTAGAAGTGGCCTCTCCAATTCTAACTTCCTGGATCCTATCTGTGAGCCAGTTGGCTACGCATCGGGTGACATATGAGTTTGTACCTAACCTCTTGAGATTGTCAAAAATTCTCGAGTGGGGTATTGTATCAAATGCCTTGGCCAGGTCAAGGTAGGCAGTGTGAACCATTTTTCCCTCATCCATTGGTTTGGTTACCTTCTTAAAGAAGTCCACCAGGTTGAACAAGCATGATCTGCCCTTGACAAAACCAAATTGGATTGGGTCCAGTGTCTGGAGGTTTACTAATTCTTTCCATGGCTTTACATATAAGACTAGTGAGACTTATGGGTCTGCAGTTTCCAGGTTCAGTAGATGGCCCAACTTTGTGCAGCGGTATGACTGTTTGCTGTTCTCCATTCATGAGCCATGAAGCCTGTTTGGAGGCTACAGTTAAATAGTAATTCCAGAGGCTCTGATAGATCATGTTTCATGCTATTTATAAGGTATCCTGGGGTATTCTCTGGGCCCAATGATGCAGTGTTCTTGGACCTGTTCCCTAGTGATAGTAAGGGGAGTTATATTTGATGGTATTTCCTGAGGGAAGGTTGAGGGGGAGAGAGGGGTAAAGTTGGAGCTGAATTTATCAGCTAGGAGGTTTGCTATATCTTCTAGCTCAGTATAGGTGACTCCATTTACAATGAGTTCTGCACACAATTGTGTATTGCCTTTCATGTTGCAGACATAGCTAAATAATGCTTTGTGGTTGTCCTTGGCCTGGGAGGCCAAACTTACCTCAAATTTGGCTTTGGTAGACTTTATTTGCCCTTTGAGTTGTTTGTTTGTTTAGGGATGATGATGATGGTGAAGCTGAGGGGGGGGGTTCAAGAAATAAGGAGATAGTGGGATTTTGGATGCAGATGTTTAAGGAGAATAATAATCATACAGAATATTATATTCATAAAATAACAGAAAGTATTCTAAAAACTAAGTCAACACAAGACTGGAGAAAGGAGATTTTACCACTAGGGATGACTGCAAGAGGGGGATGGAATTTCCTGGATAAAATGGAAAAAGAACGAAGCTATTGGGAGGAAATGGTAATAGAGTGGGATGAGGCTAATGAGACGTTCAGACTACAGGCTAGAGACTGCCTTGTTTACTAGGAACTGATATCAGAGTATAGGCAAAGATAAAGGGATAGGGGAATCCTAACTGAAATATCTGCTCTGGTAGAATTTTTAGCTGAATCTAGAACAGAAGCTGCTGTTAAAATGAATAATCAGTAGGGTATATAAAACATTGCATGATAACTATAGGAATCAATCAGAAGAGGTTAGAAATGATTTGGGAGAGAAACTGGAAAAGCAATTTACAAGGGAAACAATGGGAGGACATATGTATGGCTTCCGAGTATGCAACAAAGTTCAGAAGGTTTAGGATTTTTCTTTGCGTATTTCCATATGCATTTTTATACCCCAAGCAGACTTCAAAGAACTTTTCCTGAGGTAGATAGCAAATGTTGGAGGTGTGATGGGAAAAAAAGAGATAACTAGGAGCATACATTATGGGAGTATAATGAACTGGCAGATTTTAAAAATTCCCTACAATGTACTCTGTCAGAAATATCGGGGAGCGAATGAGTGTAAGTAAGGAAATGATTCTTTTGAGCTGGGACACAGAATCTGAATTGCCCAAACATATTAAGGCCCTGTTAAGTTTAAGTCAGTTGGCTGTCAAAAAGCAATTACTAGAAAATGGAAATCAAAGGTTAAACCAACTATATGTGAAGTAGTGAATATTGTAAAAGAAATAGAAGAACTGGAAGAGGGATTTTTAGAAAAGGGAAGGAGCAAATTACATAGAAGTAAATGGAAATTGTGGGAACAATACATGGATAACAATGTCTGGGAGGACAAAGTGTGAGGTTTAAGGGAAGGTAGGAATTCAGGACTTGGTGTAATATTAATCTGATGATAGTTAAAGAAAACATATATGATGTGTAATGTGTGTAAATGGAAACTATTAATGTTTTTCTTTTCTATTAATGTATGTTTGCCTATATCTTAAGTAGCAATTTAATAAAGGTGTTATAAAAAAGAATCAGGTACAAAGCCAAAATAATGATGGTACAAATATCCCGAATCAGGGGCAAATTTTAAATATCACTCTAATTCATTTGAAGGGGTAATAGAACAAAAGATTTTGCATCAGAGTGAACGTTTTAAACAACAGAACAAATGGTTTTGTATCGATATGTATTTTCTAAACAATAATAAAAATGGAAACTAACATCTGGTATTACTGATTATAATTCTCTGTGGTTTACCAGAAAATCAAACATTTACGAAGGACAGGGGAAAATATGATGCAAAATTATGAACATTCTGCAAAAGGGATTTATGGCTAGGCTTAAAAAGGCCCACAGGGTTGTTAAGCTAATATACACCTACGAACCTATGAAATCAGGGACAGTTAAGAGGTACGCAGTTCTCTCATGGGAGAGATGGCGCTGTAGTACTTTTTATTATTCACTGCCGTTTCTCTCCTTTCTTGAGTGACCACATCTACATAAATAGTCTACCCATGTTGTGGCTGCAGAGTCTAAGAATCATAAGCTCAAATCTCCATTGCACATGTACTGTATATAGCCTGTTCATCTACTAGAAATGTATTTCTCTTTAATTTTCTGTAAAAGTAATTACATTTTTCTCCGATCATATCAGACAAAGTTGTAGTGCTGATGTTTTTGCAGTAAAGTTATCTTTTTCCAATCAGTTTACCCAATGAGCCCTAATATAACATCATTTAGGTCACAGAAAGACAGAAAAAAAAATGCAACACATCTAACACATTTGTTGGTCAATTTTTTACCTTTAAGTATGAAGTGCCTAAATGTGAGATGTGGACAAATGATTCACAAGTGTGCTCAAAGTATACATTTAGATACAGAGATTATTTCTGAAGGAAGTTAATGACTTGTGTTCTCAAACTGTAAATGGGACGTTTATTTCCATAATCTTGGAAGACATTCTGCAATGAATATGCTGCAGTTATTTATTTTAATACTGTTTTCCATAATCATGTGCTAACTCTTCCAGCAGTCCATTCCAAGCATAAACCTTTGTCTGTAACTGGACTACATATTAATTTATAGACCAGGTATGGATCACCTCTATATGATAAGCACAATATAATGACAATTCCTGCAACTTTTTAGAGAAATTCAAGCTTTCCAATCCTGTATTTTTTATTGTAAGGATTCATTGTATCTATTCATGTTGTTTCAATTGATTTGTTTAAAGACTACAAAAATGCGGCAATGCATTCAAATAATAGCTCAGATCAGTAGTGTAAAAAAGTGGTTCAGTAATGTTCCTGGAGTGAATCGACATTATAATTAGGTGGGCTACAGGCTGCTTTTCAGACTTTGGTAGACACTAGTCAAAGTTTAAATAATTATCTACTATTGTCCCTAGAATTTTAATGATGATATTAGCTGTATACATTGACCATTTATTTTGTAAGATAATTTATGTCCTTTTAGCTAAGTCACACGATGCTACATTTACTTGACATTAAAGGTGAGGCCTTTACTATTGCACAAGGTATCAATGTTTTGTAGGCCATCCTGAAGAATTTCAGAGTTATTTACTGAAGTGATGATGTTACCCAGTTTGCAATCATCAAAACAGTTGGTTATTCAGAGTCCATTTTCTACTTTTGTACTTGATAAGAAAAGTCCAAAATGAAGCACTCCCATTAAAGAGCACTTTGGGACACCATCAGTAACCCTCACTAGGATAGATAGGTATCCACCCACCATGACTTCTTGTGTCATGTTGTTTAAACAGTATTTTACCCACTGAATTACATATGGATGGACATTTAATGTTTTCATTTGTCAGTTATGCCACGGTGGTGCAGTGGTTAGCATTGTTGCCTCACAGCAAGAGGTTCTCCGGTTTGATCCTTGCCTGGGGTGCCTTCTGTGTGGAGTCTGCATGTCCTCCCTGTGGTCGCGTGGGTTTCCTCTGTGTGCTCCGATTTCCTCCCACATCCCAAAGACATGCTGCAGGTGGATTGGACACTGTAAATTGGCCTTAGGTGTGAGTACATGTGTGTGTGTGTGTGCCTTCTGTGGAAGGTTGGGCACCTGGCTGGCAACTCGACACTGTAAAACTCCACTGCCAATCATAAGCGGACAGGTGATCCGCTGTAGCGACCCCTAACCGGAAAAAGCCAGAGAAAGAAGAAGAAGATTTGTCAGTTATGCCATTATTTAAAATAGTGTCCAACGTCTTAGTAATATCAAAATGAGCAGTATGTACTATCAGGGCTTCATCAGATGCTACTGCTACCTCTTCAAAGAATTCAAAAAGCAATAAACCCATGTTGTTTCATATATATATATATTTATATATATATATATATATATATATATTTTTTTTTACATTTGTTTACTGGGGAGGTCCGACTGGACAAAGCTGTCCGTTTTCAGCAGAGGCCCGGGGGAGAAAAACTCCAGAAACAATTGCTAACATACTATATATAAAATATTTACATGAGCATTGTGGTTTACACATATAATTATAAAATACAGCAGATAGTAACATATGATTGCATAAGATATTTACATAAGCATAGTGGTTTAGACATACAATTAAAAGTATAGCAGGTAGTAACATATGATTGTTGTTCATACAGTATGTTTAGTAGAGATAATCATGACGATGTAATGAAGATAAGAGAAGAAAGGAAAAACTAAAAATACTATAATACTAATATATACTATATTAATAGTATAATAGAAGCTGGGGACCTGTGTTGTTTTGTATAACTTCATTAAGACTTTCTCCATGATTTTTACAAATAATACTGGTCATGCTGGTAGTTCTAAAATTGTTTGAGCCTGTTATGGTGTGCCCCCATGTCACCACAAGTCAGGGACAAGTTTGCATGATGCCATTTTGTTTAACATGCTTGCTAGGAGTTCAATTAGGTTACCTTCATTCTTTGGAGGAAACTACAGGCTATGTTATCTGGTCCCACAAAACAGTTAGCCTTATGAGTAGTTATGTAAGCGATGTTTACTCTTGCATCTATAGTACTCTGATATGTCTTTTCTTATTAGGAAGAATGCATAATTTTTTCTGCAAGTATTTCTGCTGTTTCCTGGTGGAGGGTGATCATTTTATTGTTTAGTGATAATGTTACATTCACAAGTTTTTGTTTTCAGTTTTCTGATGTAAGAAAATAAAGGCTCATTATTGTTTTCAAACTCTGAAACTAAGCTGGGTTCAAGTCTGGATCTGGAAGATTTGATTAGAAAAGTAAGTGTTTTTTGTATTTAATTTAATCTATATTTGCTTTTATCATTAGAGTATTTTTTGAAAGTTAAGTAGTACTTATTTTTCAGGCATATATTTCATTAATTTAGTAAGTCCATCAATTTTTCTATTAAATGTACCTGTATATTTGCCTCTTGTGGGCATATTGGAGTGCAGAAGTTAGTAATATGATAAAACTCTCCAGTGACATCTTGAGCAAGTTTATCTGGGTTATTGGGAATAGTATCCCAGTCTGATTTCACAAGAATGATATGTATTGTGTTACAGTTTCCATTGGTAAAGTCTGGGAATGATAAAACAGTTATGATTCAGTCTAAATTTATGATGATAATATTACGATCACTGTGAATTACACGGGATAGGATCACAGGTAGGGAGCAGGAAGATCCTAGGTTAGTAGGTATTATATCTAAGACATTAAACCCCCCCCCCCCCAATTGGATTTTGTAAAATTTTCTTGCAAACTATTTTAATGCAGTTAATGTTTGGGTTTTTTATTTGATACTGAAAAGTTTTATCCACTAAATGTCTATAAGCATTATATTTTCACATTTTTTTTAAATCTTGGAGTTCATTAAAGAAATCTTTATGAACTCTAAGGAACATATATAGTGAATAGTATGTTTATAAAACTTGCTATTCATTACCACTGATGCTAGTTAGTGTATAAGCAATTCCTAGACTTCCCTTGTTTTCTTCACCTCCAAATTTAGGTGCTCTTACTGCATGAAAGTTGACATTTTGCATATATAATCTTGATTTCAGTAATAGTATATATCTCAACATTATCCAAGCAAATAAAAGCATCTAAATCTCATCTACATTACTATTCATAGTTCGTGAATTTAGCAAAGCTACTTTAATCTTTGATTTATCTTCTTGTATTTTATCTATATTTATATAATTAATATATATATATATATATATATATATATATATATATATATATATATATATATATATATTCACTTCTGAATCTCAAAATACTGAAATATCGAATTTCAGTATCTCGAGACCAGAATACCTAAAGTCCACAAAAATGAAAATGCACTATACCAACACTCAAAATACCGGAAAAAAAAAGAAAAATGAAAGATCCAACCCTCCCCCGACATAACACTACCTTATGTTTAAGCAGAGGGGAAATCCCCCCTGCACCCCCACATCCCCGCTACATACACACACACATATATATATATATATATATATATATGTATATATATATATATATATATATACATATATATACCAACTCTGAGGTTGCAGTAACATGAATAAAACAACAAGCATAATCTTAGGCTCCCTACACTCCCATTGAACACTGTCACACTTATACGCACAAGAAACACACATGCACATTACAAATGTATAAAATCACCATTTGCAATGCTTGCACACAAACACACTTTCACCTACCTACCCTAAACAACTCCTAAAACTTACCCAAAAACTAAATCAAACCACAGTTCTAGCCAAAACCCTTAGAAAATACAAACCTACCTGAATCTCCGTAAATAAACACACATTGGCTGCTGTGCTCACAACCCGGAAGCCACGAACTGTTAAAGGGACAACATACTACGTAAAACAGACCAGTAAACACCTACTACATATTCAGAAAAACAAAAACAAAAAAGCAAAAAAAAACAGAAGGCTACCCAAAAGTAACTACTTTATTAATTATAGTGGTAAGCGGTTTCGTCCGGTATTACCGGCCTTTCATCAGACATGTTTAAAAGGTCATATGACTCAATAAATACACAGTGTCGCCATGTGATAACTGGTAACTGGGCCTGAACCTGGATGTGAAGGGTTTATTGTTATTTCCCCAGGCAGTCAGTTTAATGTAGGTCCAGTATTTGAGGGCCTAAGACGATTTGATATGACCAATTTTCCATCAGCTGTAGCTGCTAGGGGATGAGAAACCCCACAGGTTATTAATGAGAAGAATTCTTCCTTTAATTGCAATAGATTGGAAGATATTGCTTTTATTACCACTTTTTCTGTGGATAATAAAGGTAAATTGGACATAATAATAAATAAAAAAGAACTGGGAATTGATAGTAGGTGACTAAGAAGTTCATGCAAAATTAGGGTCATGTCCTAAAGTAATTTATAGGAGGGAAAGACATTTCAAAGATTGGTGTAATGAATTAACATTATTGAAGGATAAACATCCAGGGAATATGGTAAAATGTGGCATGTGTAATCAGTGTAGCTATATTTCTGAATGCAATAACATTATTCTAGGTGGGAAATGGATTGTAATTTCAGGCCAGTATAGTTGCTATACCAAGGGGGTGGTTTATGCTCTGAAGTGCACCTTGTGTCCGGCCTTTTATGTCGGGAAACCAGAGTGTAAATTGAAACAGCGTATGTATGAACATATTTATGAGATCCAAAGATCTGAGTCCACCAATGCACTTTTTAAACATATAAAATAATTTATGAATCATGAATTTAGGTTTGTTGTTTTAGAACATGTAAAAGAGAATCCTAGAGGAGGTCCTTGGAATATTGTGCTAGAGCAACGAGAACTTTGGTGGCAAAGTTACCTTAATGCGATAGTTTTTCCTGGCCTTAATGAGATAATTTCAATTTCTAGTATTTTAAAGATGAAGACTTATAATAGATGAATAGGTATTAGGTACTGATTGTTGTTGACAAGGTGAGCAGAGTTGTACATTATTTTATTAATTTGAATCCATTTTAGTTTATTTTACATTTATTCATTTTAATATAATAAATGTTAGTATTTGTTGTAGTAATGAGTTGAATAGGAAGACGTAGGCTGAGCTGGTTTGCATAGAATGGCAACATCGTATTTTAATGTTGTATCTTTTTAAATTGGAATGGATCACATGGTGACACTGTGTATTTATTGAGTCATATGACCTTTTAAAAATGTCTGATGAAGGCCAGTAATACTGGACGAAAATGCTTACCAGTATAGTTAATAAAGTAGTTACGTTTGGGCAGCCTTCTGTTTTTTTTTTTGTTTTTCAGTTAGATAGTCAGTGTTTGACATATTTGTAAACTCGGATTCGACAAAATGCAGTTTTGGACAACTGCACTTTTGGTATTCTGGTCTCGAGATACTAAAATTCGATATTTCAGTATTTCAAGATTCAGAAGTGTCTCTCTCTCTCTCTCTCTCTCTATATATATATATATATATATATATATAGAGAGAGAGAGAGAGAGAGAGATATATATATATATATATATATATATATATATATATATATATATATATATATATAGGTATATGGATATAAATTAGATATGGATATTAATTTGATGGTCTGAAAAGACACTGTGGTGAGGGAACATGTCCTGTTCAGCAATTATGCTCCCCATACTGTGAGAAGAAGCCCATTAGATGCAAATGAGCCTGACTGGTTGCACATCTCACTCCAGGCTGACAGGCACAGCATTTCCTAGTTTGTGATACCACATCCTTAGCTACTGATTGAGTGCCTATATTTTGTCTTGACATTCATGCATCATATAGGAGATGTTAAACCAAGGTCCCTTCTGCTTGAGTAGTTCAGGTGGATGTAAAAAAACAAAACAAAAAAAAAAAACATGGTATCAATTGAAAAGAGTAGGGGAAGTTTCCCTGATGCCCTGACCAAACCTTGCACAGTACTATAAGTACCACCTTGGGTCTCCCTTGAAAAGACACCACTAGCCTAGTGGGACTAATCCACTCAACAAAAGATAAATTAAAAAAATATGAGGTGATTGCCGGATTTTCCTAAACAAATGAATTTTTACATGCTTTCTAGGAAGTTCTATAATTCCATTATTTCCAGCTGCATATCCAAGAGGAAAGACATTTTTATACTGTTCTCTCCAATTTGATAAATGACTATGACCATAAATGACCGTAATTACCGTTTATCCTGTACAATCTAGTAAGATGTCCCTAATTTTGACCCTGGGCAGCCATATTATTTTCACAAATTCTTTGCAAAATACATTGAGGTGCATCTGGTTCATACACAATGGAGTCAGCAATTACTTAGAGGTCTATGGGATTGTCTGATTGCAATGTTTACCTTACTGGCCTTCACGTCTGGTTTCATTCTTCTGAAACCTCAGGCAAGTGCATTTTTTTCACAAACTCTTTGCAAAATCCACTGACATGCGTCTAGTTTATGCAAAACAGAGTCACCAGTTACTAAGAACTTCATGGAACTGACCACTTGCAATGTTTAGTTTATTGATTTTCACTCAACTGAACCTCCTCGTATTTTGTAATTATACACTCTCCTGACTTGCATGATATGGTGGCAGCATATATGTGATTTAGTGTATTCAACAGGAGGTATGTATAATGTGCTACATGTATGAGGTTCTTTTTTTTTTTTTTTATTTTGCGTTTATAGCCTTTTGATTTCTGAGGTACTGATGATATGTTTTTTGATACATTCTTCAGAACCTCTGCATATACAGTGTTAGGTGTGTGCCTGCACTCATAGGATGGGTTTGCTGATGAGACTTTTGCCTCATTGTTGTTTATATGCTTACATTTCTCTCAGATATTTAAGGTCATATCAAAAAGAGTGCATTTTCTGTGACCACAATGCAGTTTTACATTGTGAGAGATCACCATTAGCCAGCAAGTTTTGACAGTTATTTTTTGTAGTATATTCATACCTAATTTAAATAAGAATCTTGTTACCCACCTATTGTGTAATCCACTTGTCCTGGTGAGGGTTGCTATGGTAGTAGATGGAACATGACATACAAGACTTTTCCAATTCAAATAACATTCACCAGCTGTTCCTGTGGGACCTCTTAGTATTCTCAGGCAAGCTGAAATGTATAATCCCTCTAAACAGGCATTGTCTACTCCAAGGCCACATCCAGATGCACTTGCCATCCTTGCAAAGTACTCAAACCATTTTAGCTGACTTCCTCCTCCAATATGGAGGAGCAGTGGATGTACTCCTAGAACATTCTGGATTGCCAAGCTCCCCATTCTGTCATGGAGGATGATCCCAGCTACTTTGTGAAGACATCTCATTTCTGCTGCTTGTATTCATTATCTCATCATTATGTTCACTACACAAAGCTCATTATCACAGGTAAGGATGGGGATCTAGACTGACTAGTAGACTGAGAGCTTCATTGCAGGACTTGGTGCTTACTTAACTGGCACAGTCTGGTACAGCACCTGCAGTTGTACTAGTGCATCATGCATCTACTTGTCATTCTTCTAATTACCTCTTCCTTCAGTCCTGAACAAGACCCCCAATCCTTCAACACTTCCATCTAAGGTAGTTGGTCTCCCTTACCTGCATAGAACAATTTGCTCTTTTCCAAAAGGGAGCCATGAACTTTGATTAGAGGTGCTGTTTTCATTCCAGTCGCTTTATACTCAGCCTTGCATCTCTTCAGTGCATACCAGAGATCACAGTCATTTGAGGCTAAGAGGACAACATAATTTGCAAACTATGAAGACATAACACTCACATCTTCAGATCGGCTACGCTCCTGAACTTGAATGTGCATTGATATCCTGTCTGTAAAGATCACAAACAGATGGGGACATGACCTATTCCTGGTAACTAATATTCTGAGACTTGTTAATACAAGTCTTGAAATAGCTATACTGAATGAATAAAAATGGGGACAAACATATACTAAGTCCATGATTGGCATTTCTCAGAGTATGACCTTTTCTCCAAGGTATGGCAATCTTGAAGTTGGTATATATAAGTTTGGAGGATAGAGGGAGGGCTTACCCCATGCAAAAAACAAATTTAAAGTAGAACATATGTGTCTGATATTTGTTGTTCTGCATTTTCATATTTATTTATTTATTTATTTATTTTTATAATGCCAAGACTAGTAACTATGAGTTTTGAAATTACAGTAAGGGGCCTATATTCTTGAAACAAAGTCATATAATTACCTTGAATACTTGACTGAACAATGGGAATGTGGACATAGCTTTTGATGCACATTCCACAGGACATTCCAGGGTACATGGCCACCTGCCTTTTCCAAGTCCATACAGCACATGTAGATAGCACTGGCAAACTCACATAGCTCCCTTCAGTGTCTGTCCAAGGGTGAAGAGTTGATCTAGTGTTCCATGACTAGGAAAGAATCTGTATTGCTCCTTCTGAATCGAAGGTTCAGCTGTTGGATGCATTCTCTCTCCACCATCCTGGTATATGCTTTCCCATAGGAGGCAGGTGCTTGTGTTCCACCTGTTCCTTTAACTCTAGCAGAAGCATCATGTAGGAGCCTTATAAATTGGACCAGGAAACCAAATACCTGCAAAATTTGAAAAAGAATATCCCATGGCACTCTATAAAAGACTTTTCCAATATTTAAACTTAACAGCAAGAGTGGTTCTAGAGATTTACTAGCATCCTTAAGTATTAACAGTGTCCTAATAGCTTTATCAGATGTATTCCTACCTGCTGTGAAGTCACACTGGTCTTGGTGGATCAATGCAGGCATACATTAGGCCATTCCTTTGGCCATAATTGACATAACTTTGTAATCATGGTTTAAGAACTGAAATGGATTGGGAAAATTGGGAGGGATAGGTCTTGACCTTCTTTTAAAAGGCCAGTAACTACTGTTTCTTTCCATGAATCCAGTGGGGCTATCTCTTGTATGATCTGATTATTTAAACATAACCAGGCCTCCTCTAGTTTCTTACCCAATAGCTTCCACAACTCACCTAGAATATCATCTGGTCCCGGGGATTCACCTCCCTGTTGTGACAAGTGCTAAACTCATCACATCTCTTGTTATCTTAGAGCACATGAAGTGTGTCTGTTAGGTTTAATCTTAGGTACATTAACTTTCTGCAAGTAATTTTGCAGCTCATTAGAGTAGTAGTCTTTGTACTGGCCTGGGAATAAAAATCTTTGTAGTAATTTTGCACTGCCTTTCTTATTCCCATTTGTTTTATTTGCCAGCTCCCTTCCTCAACATTTTTCATATTGCTAACCATACGTTCCACTCTCTGCTGTGTAAGTTTCAATGCCAAAGAATGTAAAGCTTTAGTATTGTCAGCAAAATGAACAATGTTTAATGCTTTTCTCATAAACAGGTTTTGGTCTATCTGCCCATTGAATTTGTCTTCTCAAGATAGTAACTTTATCTTTTTTTTCTCATGTTAAAGAAGTTGGTGATTGCTGCAGGTGTCTTAATTCTTGTAATACTCTTTTATTTCTAAGATTTTCCTCAATTTTTTTTATCTTTGAAATATTTTTGAAAAAGCACTTGATATTTTCCTTAAATCTGTCCCACCCTTGCAGTGTCAACATTTGGCAGCCATACAAGAAACCCCTCAGACAGCCAACTACCTTATGCCTGAAACCAGTGTTGTCTAACATATATGTGTGAGGAATCTCCAATGTGTATCCACATAGTCAGGCCATTTTAAAGTCACCTTTAAGTGCAATAAAGGATGGTCTAAAAAGTCATAGGTTTCACATATAATGCTTTTAGCAAATGTTGTTTCTCTTTGATAATAATGCATTTATCTATCCTAGACCACTGCTGGTGTCTTCCTGAGAAGAAAGTATAACCTGCATTGACTGACCCAGAATTACAAAATTGCCAAGCATCTGCTAGTCCCATTTGTTTAAAAATCTTTTTAAGTATTTACCTTGAGCAGTTAAACGTGTTTGCATGGGGCCTCCTGATACGAGCGCACTATATTCCTTTTCCCCATGATCAGAACAGTAGCTTCTGTAAAAGCCGTAATGGTATACAAAATTGCATTCATCTCCCCACCATTGCTGGTGGTAAATATTGTGAAACCAAAATAAGCAATTTTGCATCTTTACAGTCTTTAATGACCGCAAATCTACCTATTCTGTAACTAATTTGTGATTCAATAACAAAGTTAACCATTTATATTCCAAGTAAGGAGAGACCAACCCAAGCCAACTATTCAAGAAGTCATTATGCATTATTATCCCTCTCCTAAGGGACTGAACTCTGATCTCATCAAAAATCCACCTGCTCAAATTGGCACTTAATCAAAGAAAACCTCTTTGTTATCATCTTCTAAATTAGTAATCAACAACTGCAAAAAACACTTAATAATGGTCTGTAGTCTGTAGTCTGCAAATACTCATACCTAATGTAACAAATGAAATTTGTAAACAAGGAACCAAAAACAAATATATAAACTATGTACAATATTTACAGTTCTTCCAAGAAGGGAGTAAACAGAAAAAGGGGTGCAGCTGTGCTTTTAAATGCTTTTCATGTTTAAAACACAAAAAGCTTAAACTAAAACTAGATCTGGCTCCTTTAAGGGCATTCTTCTTTAAGGATGCTCTGTCTGTGTGTCCCTGTGTGTGTTGATGCACTCACCTGTTTCATACTCCTTTCAGCGTTCTACTGGTCCACCATTCCACTATTCCACTGTTCTGCACGGAATTTAAATATGTGTGTGTGCGCGTGTGTGTGCGTGTGTGTGCACGTGTGTGTGTATGTGTGTGTGTGTGTGTGTGAGCATGTGAGTGAGTTAATTAACTGGCTAGAATATCTCAAATATGGACAAAGCCAAGTGGGGACAAAAGCCCAAAAATAGGGACAGATTTTAAATATTGCTCTTATAAACTTAGAATGTTGCTAGAATAACAGGATTTGTGTTAACATGCATTTTCTGAACAACATTTAGCCTGAACTCAAATGTATGTCATTATTTAGAAACTTTAGTTCACAGTGATTTACCAGAAATCCACAAATTTTAAATATATTTACACCTTTCATTGTGGCTGATCTGTGTAGAGATATTTAAGTTTTGAGAGTACTTGCATATTTATTGGGTGGCACTGTGTGGGCCACTCCTAATAGCCTTGCTCTTGGTCAAACTACCATTTGTATTAATATTAATATTACACAGTAAGATTGGGCACCCTTTGTTAAGAGCCCTAAAGTAGCTGATAAGGAGTGACTGGTGGCAGTGATAACGACCTTATAGTCTAGGGAGAAGAGGGCATAACTAATAAACCTGTGCAAGCCTTTCCCAGGTGTGTGTGTATGTGTAAATCAAACCTCAAGGTGCTGTAGGTCTTGGCTTGGTCACTCAGCTGAGATCTCAACTGTATAGCTGTGCCAGTGGGGAGTCATATTGAGGATCTGGAGGAAGAGGGAGAAACCAGCCCTGGACTGACTGTGGTATCTGTGTGCTCTTTAAGGAAACTGCACTTGATGCCGAGAGGTGCATCTAGAATTACTGTGTGTATACTGTTGCCACTGGTGGGGATTGAGGCTCCTTGATTACTAGTCCACTGGAGGATCATCACGTTTTGGTTTGATGATTTTTATTTTAACAACTTCTTTCTCAATTCTGCTGGGTCTGTAAATGTTTTTATCTTGCCTGGAGACAATACTTTTAGTGAAGCAGACTACAAAGGTTTGACTTGATGTTAAATGATCTGCACAACTTCATAAATTATACAAAACTAGTTCTCCATCTTCTAGTGGGAAGTGAATAGTCCTGCTCAGCAAAATGTTCCTTTCTGCCCAATAAAGATTGTTTCCGGGTTTCCACAACAGTGTAAGAATTTTTTCTTTAGTACATATGTCTAAAATTTTACTGCAAATGTTATGGTCAACCTGGATCTCTTCATGGTTTCCAGGATGAATAATACAAGGAAACCCAGTCCACTTAGCTATCATTTCTTGGACAATTCCAGGGCACTTCTGACCCTCAAGCTGTTCGGGAACACCAACCAACCTGATATTTATTCCACAAACCCTGTCTTCGAATTCAGTGAGTTTTGCTTCCTTATAATCTGCCTTGCTTCAGAGGCCTCCATGCAGGCTCTCAGCTCTGTCCTGTCTTCTCCTAACTGTTGTAGAGCACCTGCCTGGGCATTGAACATGGAATATTTCTTCTGAAAGTTTAAATAATTTATTTCTATAAATCTGTGGATTAGTCTTCGTGTCTCTTATCTCATGTAGAATAACTGGCAGAGACACTGAGGATCCAGCTTCATTCTAACCCATTTCATTATTTGTATTCTGGTAGTTCACCATATTCTCAGCTGAGACCTCCAAAGTAAGTTGTGTCAGGCTCAAAGTTACTGTGTTCTGATTATATTTTCCCCTTTTTCTTCATAAACATACCCTGGACATCTTCACACAGTCACCAAACTAGTACTATGGTTCTACATCAGCTGGGGGTGGGACTTTTTCTTTGGTTATCAGGGGAGACTGAGGTGGCAGTGCAGTTGTTCAATGGGTCACCATACTGGAAGTCATGTTCGATCTGTTCATGTAACATATCATCCTGATCCCCCTTTTTAAAATGGGGTCTGCCAATACATGCAACACTGAAGAAATTTTTTAACTACAACACCCCAACAATCCCATTTGCTTTTAACATTTCTGGTTGAATCAAATCCTGTCCCCAGTTTTTGCCATACTGCAGCTGAGTAATCACTGCACTGCCCCCCCCACCACCACCAGAATGGATCCATTTCATTTCCACCATTTCCTTGTGTACTGTCTCCTCAGAGGAAGGTGTGTGGCTTCTCTAGACTTGCTTAAATATAAACTGGGTAAGGTTACCTTCATCAAGTTTTATCAAGTACAATTCTTCAGTATTAAGCTCCCATATCAATGTTGCTACTTTAAAAAAAATCACTGTTTGGGCTTCTCTTTTTTTTCTCCATGATTATACAACTGTGGAGTGATTAAATATACGTAATGAGGTGTGGGAAGCAATGCACCAATGTGGTGGGTGTAGGTGGATTCTCCTGCAAAAAAGTAAATTTTTGTACTTTCATTGAGGTAAAGCTTTAACTGGTGTGTATCATCCCATTGAAGCTTCTGTAAATATCACCTCAACAATAATAGACCCAAGTTGTGTCAACCAGATTTACAAGTTCTTCATCATGTTCCTTTTCCTCTGAGTAATGTCCCAATTGAAGGTCAGAATTCTCCCACCCTTGCTAAGAACTGCCTGAGCAATATCTTGCCTCCCATTCCTGAGTCACATTAGCGTTTACCAGAACCTCTTTAAGACCATCAAGTAATCATTCCATACAGCCTCACATAAATCCTTCCAAGTCTGAACCTTTTTTCTTAGCAAAAATATAATTCAGAGAAATGTGTACCATGAATCAACAACCTAGTTTTACCCTTATTTTGGGGCCACTAAAGTATACTTTTTGTAATAATGCTTATTTTTAAACAAATGATATATGTTTTATTTTATAAAATGATGTATGTTTTATTTTATAAAATTATGTATGTTTTATTTTATTTGTTTACATCTACTTACTAGGTCAGAACTAGGTACTAGAGATGTTAAAATGAAGACAGACATTTTTTAAGTTGTAGGTACAGCTAATAGGTTGGAATATATTACAAAAATGATAAATGAAGTCTGAATTAGTTTAAGGGGAATTTCTTCACAATGTCATCTTTTAAGTGATAACTAGCAGAAATTTGATAAATGTGTCATAGATTTTTAAATTAAATTTACATAAGGGCCAAACAACTCAGGATCTATTGGGGCTTAACAATACAACAGGAACTGGATTCTTGACAGGATGTTTTAGGTGGTGAATCATATATGCTCACACACCAGTCTAGTCTAATAGCTCTCTCATGAAAAGCTTGAAATGCTCTTCCTCAAATTAAAAAAATATAATAATAGTTCCCAGCTCCTTCCACAATTCACAAGCAATTAATCCCTTTGCTTCAGAAAAGGAAGCAATGTTTGCCTTTTGTCCTTACCAAGAGTTTTTAAAACTCTAAGAAAATAATTTATAAATTAAGATAACACTGCTAGAAGAACATCTGGAATTATCTTCATCTGTACCTTAAAGTGAAAGAGTATTTCCCTGCTGGAGCCGCAATTTACAATCAGTTAACCCCTTTGCATACATTTTTATTTTCGTCCGTAAAAGGACAATTAGTAAGGGTGGCTCGAATGGTCTCAGATGAATAGGACTTTTTGGAGGAATGTAACAAACTAGTAGAAATGTTTAAAAAGAGGGGCTATCCAGATGTATTATTGGATGAAATAAGTCAAGAAGTAATAAAAAAGAGAATTTTAGGTACTTATAGACCTATTTTAGTCCATAAACCCTCTAACATAGGTTTAGTTAGTGTTATTGCCCAAGAGGGCACTTCATTGGATGAGCTACCTAATAAACCTGTGGACCCATGTAGTCTTATTCTCACATTTTATATGGATAGCTAAGATTTTGTAAACCTAATACGAAAGAATTGGGAACTTATAAAAACAGACCTACCTACTGTTAAAGAACTACATGATTTTCCTAAGGTAGTCTTAAGAAAGGTAGGAATTTGAAGAATCTATCAGAAACTCATAAACCTATTAATTTTAGTACAAAACATGTGGGCATGTATAAATGTCATATGTGCCCATATTGTAGATACATAGAGGTAGGGACAAACTTCTCTATCAGAGGGGTTAGATATACTACTAAACATAGGTTTGACTGTAATACAAAAGGAGTGGTCTATCTTGCTAAGTGTCACAGCTGCCCTGCCTTCCATATCGGAAAGACTGATAAAAGGTTGAGGGACAGAGTATATGAACATTTGTATAGCATTAGAAATAACAAAGTAGACAAAGCCCTAGCTAGACACACTCACTCTTTTTCTAATCATGGTTTTATGTTTAGAGCTATAGAATGTGTAACCTCAGATGCTAGAGGTGGCCCAGTACATTGTTACTTGAAAAAATGGAATTGTTTTGGCAACTACGTACGTTTGCATGTCTCTGTCCAGGTCTTAATGAGATGTATTCTATCAAATGCATTTTAAAACTGAAAAGTCTTTTAAGATAATCACAGCTATATATTTTAAAGCAGTTTTTTTAAAAAAACCTTTTAGGGCAGAAATGTATATTGTTCTACATAGCAAACATTTTATGAATTTTACAAGTTATGCATATTATATTATATTATTTTACTAAATAGAGTTGTCCCAGTAGGAGAGATGTATGAGTTATGCATCATTAGTTTAACTGTTTTAGTTTGTTTAAATTACATGTTTTTTTGTAGTATGTACATAATTAAAGTTAGAAACTCATTTATAGGTATAGTTTCTGACATCTATACATTTCATATAGTATATTAAGTATTTTATAAGTTTTTAGAATGTTTTTAGAATATTTATAGATATATAAATTATGATTTAAATTAATAAATATGTTAGTAGGTTTTAATTAATTTATCTAGAAGTAGATATAATTCATGGTATGTGTGTTTAAGGCATTTTGGCTTAGGCTGTGAGGGTATGTATATGCATTGGTTGGTGTTGATCAGCTGTTCTAATTAGTAGGGCAGATCAGCTTACTGATTTTCATGTTATATACTGTGTTTTGAATATTTAATTGCATCTGAAGAAGTCTAACTATCCAGCCAGACGAAAAGCGCTTTATGGAATAAAAAGTTTGCATTACTAGCTTGCAAGTTTGTGGATTTATTCTTTTTCTGGAGCATTAGTCTAGTAGCTCTCTCATGAAAAGCTTGAAATGCTCTTCCTCAAATTAAAAAAAAAATAATAATAGTTCCCAGCTCCTTCCACAATTCACAAGCAATTAATCCCTTTGTCTTCAGAAAAGGAAGCAATGTTTGCCTTTTGTCCTTACCAAGAGTTTTTAAAACTCCAAGAAAATAATTTGTAAATTAAGATAACACTGCTAGAAGAACATCTGGAATCATCTTCATCTGTACCTTAAAGTGAAAGAGTATTTCCCTGCTGGAGCCACAATTTACAATCAGTTAACCCCTTTGCATACATTTTTTTTCCATAATAAAACTTTATTGTTATATACTTTTCAAAATTATAAAATACAAACTACTAACTAACACTGTAACAATCACACCAAACAATATACAATATTTACAAGAATGCTTCCATATAAAACATTAGAAATATTAGAAAAACACAGGAATAATTAGTAAGTTTCCAATATTGAACAGTTTGATTAGACATTTCTCTCCAAATATAGCAATGATTATTACTGTCTTCAATTCAAAAGTTTTATGCTAATATAATATTAAATATCTGTTCCCAAATTTTCAGATTATTGATACCCTTAGTATGTGAATTTAAAAGTAGTTTATGAGCTAGTATATGTTTTGTCGCCAACACAAGTTTTGCCATGATGTTTTAGTTGGGTCTAGCCAATTTGAAGCTATATAAAGCTTCATTAGTAAGAAAATATTAATATGAACTATACTCTGTGATCTGGTAAGTTCCTTCCGGGGAATATGCAAAATCATAAATTTCCAAGACAGTGTTGTACTTTGGTAGCCCACTTTCTGAACTTGAATTTTAAGGGAATTCCACAGTTTGTATACACACTTACAGCTCCAGAACATATGAAGAAGATCAGCTGGTTGAGTTTTGCAGTATGGACATGTTGCAGAATTTTTAGAATTAAATTTATGCAGGGCAAGGCGTGTATAATATGCATTATTCCAAATCATCAGCTGTGTATATAACAGTTTTTGAAGAGAAGTTGATTTAATAGTCAATTCAATTGCCTTTAACATATTACTTTTATCTGTCAATAATATTTTCTCTTCCCAATAATTTGATAACAAAACTTTACCTTGAAATTTAAGTTCTATAATTAATTTATTCGTAGCTGTTATACATTTAATATCCTGTTGGAGAGCTTGCCACACCTCAGAGCATTTATTTATAGTCTCTTCATCCAGTTTAAAGTTTTGTAGGTAACTTATACACAATTAATGGAAACTTCTTTAGATCAATTAATTGGTTGTTCAGCTTTACATTTGGGTTCCTGTGAAAAGGCTGAAAGACCATCATATGCTGAAATAAATCCAATGATTGAAATAGACTCTGTAAAGATAATATTTCAGTTTTAATGTGTTTACAATCCCATATACATTCAGAATATCTTTACCTAGAAAGGGCATTGCTTTAGGATTAATGTTCAACTTTAAAATATATTGATAGTTCAGGGTTAGCCAAGTTGGTATCCACTTAGTACTAGTTATCTCATGATTGGCTATTCTTAAAATCCTATTAGAATTCACAATCAGATAATACGTTTCAAAATTAGGCAACTCCAGACCTCCTTTACTTTTTGGGGTCATTAATTTGTCATAAGATACCCTAGTTTTCTTTGGCTCCCAAATAAATTTAGCCAAATCTTTATGAATTTGTTTAAAAAATGTTCTTGAAAGAGATAAATGGGCTGACCTAAAAATATACAGTAACCGTGGCAATACATTCATTTTTATAATAGAAACTTTTGCTAATACTGGCAAGTGCAAATTTTTCCATCTCACAAAATCAGAAACTATTTGTTCCCAAACTATTTTAATGTTATTATTATAAAAATCTTTATTATCTGTGGAAAACACAACACCAAGGTATTTAATATTATCTTTGAATGTTACCTGCCCCACTAAAGGTAATAATGAGAAAGGTTTAGGTGTCTTTAAAGGGAATATGTTGGTTTTCCCTTTGCATACATTTTTATTTTTGGCCTTAACCCAGAGCTTTTTAAAACTCAAAGAAAATAAATAAATAAAAGAATACTGCAATAAAGAAGAACTCAATGTAAATATACAAATTAAAAAAATATATAAATGTATGCTCACAACAGCAGGCTGTCCTGGCAGTTGTCTTAAA
The DNA here is from genome assembly GCF_019279795.1 of Protopterus annectens. NCBI lineage: Eukaryota > Metazoa > Chordata > Ceratodontiformes > Protopteridae > Protopterus > Protopterus annectens. The sequence goes on along the minus strand of NC_056725.1, from coordinate 1,204,350,940 downwards.
GACTTAAAAAGCTTGATCAATTGTTATTCTTACAGTTTCTAGTTCCTTTTCCTTTCATAATCAACTCAATGTATACTTTCTACCCAAACTTATATCATTTAAAACTCCAAGAAAAGTATATAGATTGAAATAGAACTGTAATAAAACAAGATTAACATAGCAGAAAACAATTTAAGTGTACACACCAATTAACTGAATATACTTAATCAGATGTCTCCTGTTGCCTAAAAACTTGTTCACTGCAAAGTAAGTAAAATACATGTTTAACTGTTAAGCGCTACAATTGCAATCAAAATGGACAAGTTGATGTTTTTATGTTGACTTTTATGAGAACTCTTGACAGTGTAGACCATGAAACTGTAAAGAAAATTTGGAGTTTTAAATGGTCTGTTTTCACAACTCCTCACCATTCTTAAATTATGTTCCTTGCCTCTGCCTATGCATTATTAATTGTTATTTTGATAGTGAATAATGTCTTCATGTGTGTTTATGTGTGTGTGTGTGTGTGTGCATATACAGATGTACATATATGCATATAAATATATATATACACACACACACACATATACATATATATATATATATATATATATATATATATATATATATATATTCTGATGTGTATATATATATATATATATATATATATATATATATATATATATATATATATATATATATATATATATATATATATATATATATATATATATATTTTGGTATATATTTATATATATTATATATACATATATATATATATATATATATATATATATATATATATATATATATATATATAATATATATATATATATCTCTATCTATATATATATATCTATATCTATATAGATATATATATATATATATATATATATATATATATGGGGTCTACGTGACAGAACCAACGTGCTAAAACACCGACAACGAAATCACCGATACCACAAAACCGAAAGTTCAGAAACATGAAATGTCACATACCCGACAAACCACAATCCCGACACTCAAGCAACAAAACAAATACCCTGTCCAAAAAGCACACACACAACACAAGCACACCAAAAACCTTACAAACCTACACTGAACCTTACATGCACAACTATCTATGCACTAACCTTAACCAAAACCCTAACCCTAATGTCCGTCACTATCACACACTCACCTAACCCATGCCCTAACCTTAACTCACTTAACCCACCCCTATCCCTAATGTCTGCCACTATCGCACACTCACCTGACACACGCCCTAACCCTAACTCACTTAACCCACCCCTAACCCTACAGACCACCACTATCGCACACGTACCTTATTCACACCCTGACCCTAACGTCAATCCCTATCGCACACTTACCTTTACATGTCTGTGTTCTCAGTCTCAGGATTCTCAACTGTCGGTCTTCTCCGTTGTCGATCTTCCGTTGTCTGTGTTCTCGTCGGCGGTGTTTCAAAATGTCAGCGTTTTCAGGTAGACCCATATATATATATATATATATATATATATATATATATATATATATCGGGTCTATGTTTCTTGATTGAAATTTCGCAATCTCAAACAAGAAACATAGAAATCCACTTAAGTGAATGTGCACAACATCGAAATTGCACTTTCGCAAAAACCGATTCAAAACAAACTACTTTAAACACTATTTTGCAGGGGGGGGGCAAGGCCCCCTGCACCCCCCACTTACATATACTAACTCTGAGATCGCACTACAGTGGGGAAAAGGATATATTTCCTTATCCCCACTGCAATGTGTTTCCGTGAATTGGCTTTTGCGAAAGTGCACTGTCGATGTAGTGCACTTTTGCTTAAGTGGGTTCAGTCTTCTGTTTGTCGAAAAAGTGTGTTTTCGATAAACAGAAGTAGACCCATATATATATATATATATATATATATATATATATATATATACCAGTCTGTTATTTATATATATATATATATATATATATATATATATATATATATATATGTATACCAGTCTGGTGGACCCCTGCCATAAACAAGTTATACAATAGAAGGAGGAAACTAGTACAGAATAGAGTAAAATCCCAAGAGGGGAATACATCCCTGATCAGTATCAGCAAGAAACTACAATCCCTCATAAAATCATTCAAGGCTAGCTTTGAAAGAAAAATTGCCAAGGACTCCAAAGATAACCACAAGGCATTCTTCAGCTATGTCAAGAATCTAAGTGGCAATTGCCAGATCTGCTCAGAGTTAGTGCAGAATGGCACAAAATACACTGAACCGACTGATATCACCAACATCCTGGCAGACAGGTTCAGTGCAAACTTCACCCCCCTCTCACCCTCAAAAGGGCCTATAAGCATACCAGAAGAATGTAGTGCACCTGGAATCACAGACACTCAGGTTAAAACAGCCCTCTCCAAAGACAAAAACACAGCATCAATGGGATCGGACGGTGTCCCAGGCAGTGTACTACATGAGCTCAAAGATGAACTAACCCCTCACCTAAACACACTGTTCAGAGTCAGACTCTCCACAGGCTACATGCCCATAGAGTGGCACACATCAATGGTTATTCCGCTCCACAAAGGTGGAGCCACAACAGACCCCAGGAACTATCACCCTATAAGCCTGACTAGCTTGGTCTGCAAGGCTATGGAGCGCATCATCATGGATCTCATTAACAGAGACATTGGGAACCTCCAAACACTGGACCCTACCCATTTCGGCTTTGTTAAGGGCAGATCATGCCTTTTAAACCTGATGGACTTCTTTGAGACAGTTACCAAGGCTATAGATGAGGGAAAGGTGGTCCACACAGCCTGCCTAGACCTTGCAAAGGCCTTCGACACCATTCCCCATTCTGGTATTATAGACAAGCTCATCATCATGAACATAAACCCTTACGTCACGAGATGGGTTGCCAACTGGCTCATGGGCAGAACCCACATGGTAAGAGGTGCGGGAGCTAGGTCTGTCTCTAAACCGGTTACAAGTGGCATTCCCCAAGGCTCAGTCCTAGGACCCCTCCTGTTCGGCATATACTTCTCAGAGGTACAGGCAAGCACAGGAGGACTGTGGCTGACCAAGTTCGCAGACGACTGCAAACTAGGGGCTATAATTGACTCTCGGGCTGACACAGACATCCTCCAAAAGGGTCTCACTGAGACAGATACCTGGTGTCAAAGCCATGGCCTCAAGCTAAATGCCAAAAAGTGCATAGTCATCCCCTTTGGAAAAAACAAAGTACCCACAAATTACCACATAGGTGGTAGCCCCCTAAATACGGAAGACGAAATAAGGGATCTGGGGACCCAAGTAGATAGTAATCTCTCCTTTCATAATCACATTGCCAAAGTGATTAGAAAATCCTTCTATGTGGCCCACCTAATCACAAAAGGGTTTGCATCCATATCAAAAGAGGTCATTGTGCCCCTCTATGCATAACTCATCAGACCTATCATAGAGTACAACACCCCATTTGGGATGTACCTTACAAGACATTTGCAACAGCTGGAAAGACCACAGAAGTACCTCACCAAGAGGATGACTGACCTCAAACAGATGCCCTATGCAGCTCGACTGAAGAAACTCCATCTGTACTCGGTTGCATACCGCCTACTCAGAGATGATCCCTGCCTGACATACAAGGCTATGTCCAGCCCAGAATTGATGGACATTCTCCACCCAAAGAAAACCATATCCCCTTGAGCCACATACTCTAGGGATCTAAACCTCAAAACAACAATAAATAGGATGTGCTGGAGGAATAGATTTCTGTCCCAGAGACTTCCCATGCTCTGGAACAAAATTCCAATCTACATTAGGCAGAGCTCCCGAGTGGATGGGAAACAGGAAGTTTATCCCGGGGATCACTTCAGTGGCTCTGCTGGACAGAGGCACAGGGAACTAATCTAAGGGGGCGGTGAAAGCCAACACATTCCGGCTAAGCTTATAAATGCCTTTGGGCAGATAGCCTAGTACCTACTTATGAACCTATATATATATATATATATATATATATATATATATATATATATATATATATATTAATATATATGCGTGTATGTGTGTGTATATATATATATATATATATATATATATATATATATGTATATATATATATATATATATATGTATATATATATATATATATATATATATATATATATATATATATATAAATATATATATATATATATATATATATATATATAAGCTGTGGTGGTGGTGTTGCGAGCGTTGTCGCCTCACAATTAGACGTTGCCCGTTCGATTCTCAGTTAGAGCGTCTTCTGTGTGTCAACATGCATGAATGGGCATTCCTTCATTGAAGGTTGTGCGTTAGGCCCGGCAAGCCAGCACGTAAAAATCTACTGCCAATCATTAGCGGACCTGAGTTCCGCTGTGGCTACCCCTAACCGGGAAAAGCTGAAAGACACAATCAATATAAAGTGAATGCTAGGTTCTGTAAAATCTATAAAATTCATGCTGTATGTTTAGCTTTTTTAGTCTTTAAAATCTTCTTATTGTATTGTAGTTCTATATGCAAGTTGCTTTTATTCTAGTCTTAGGAAAATAATAGTGTATTGTCCTGTTATGGTGCATCTGCTGTACTACATGTTGGCTGCTTGAAGAAAATCTATTTTGGGTCGTCCACAGTCTGATTTAAAACAAAAGTTAATATACTTACATACATACATAAATAAGTAAATGGACTGATGAAGTGTGGACCCTTTTCTGCCACAGCCTAGAGAATTACAGAAGCTTTATAACTAATATTTGCAGAGATGTCAGAGGTGCCTCCTGACCTGTGTGGCACTGCCTGCTTAAATTAAGGACAGTCTTAGACGTGAGGTGGTCTTGCCTGCTCATGGTGAATGAGGACAGATTGGTGACATTTCTTATGTGTTGAAATAAATTCATTCCACAACCCATGTCCACGGGAGAAGGTTTTTTTTGCTAAGAAATGAAAGTGTGCTATTGGTAATGGAAAGTTCTCTGAAAACAGCAAGGATCTAGATTTCTGCTGATGATGGTGAGAGAGTATATGAGTAGGTATGGGGAAGAAGTTACAGAAAAAAACTGTGTACAACAGAAAAGGTGAAAATACTTCCCTGAAGTCATACAAGGAGGCAGTTTGCCTTGGAAAGTGTTACACAATGGCACTCATTAGAAGAGATGTTAATGGAGAAGCACAGTTTTTATTCATATGATTTTACATTTAGAGCCTTTGTTAATAAGCCCATAATTGCAAAGTACCTTACTAAGGTAAGGGAAAACAGCTCTTGTACTTTACAAAAAAAAAGCACCAAACCAGGCCATGTCCAAGGGTCAGCTTTTGGTGATTTCTCCTGTCCACCAGGTGAATCTGGGCATACTGGGGCAATGCAGCAATTGCCTCATGTACACAGACAACCCTCTCCTCCTACCATCCAACACTACAACCTGTAAGAGATGCACTTACATAACCAAACTGTAAGCAAAGCTCTCTCCACCCAAGATTGTGCTAGACAGTCAAGAGGATAAGGTTATCAGCCATACTACACCTCAAGCAACACATAGCCCTTCTAAACCCACACCAACAACACCCTCGCATAGCAACACTAAACCCTCATATGCAGAGGCCCTTAACAGTAACCTGCCGAAGCAACAAGGACCTTCGAAGCTGAAACGCAAACAAACACCAGTCACAACCAAAGTGTCACATAGCTCACAACACCAGTGTGCCACCCAACAACAGCCCCTAAGGCAAGACAACATACCCAACACTTTAGTCATAGGTAACTCTATAGTCAGACACACTGATGTCCCACTCACCAGGCTGAACAAGGAGATAATTACAGTCAGCTGCCTGTTGGGAACCAGGATCTGTCACATAATGCATTCACTCAAGTCACTCCACAACAAGTACAAATACAACTCTGTCATTGTCCATGTTGGAGTGAATGACCTGAGATGTATGTCCCTGGACTACATGAAAAGAGATATGGAAGACCTCTCGGATCATGTGGCCCAGGCAGGTATGACCCTAGCCCTGAGTAGCATCTTGCCTTCACCCAGAAGGATACCACAGTATAAGGACAAAATGATTGACTTCAACAATTGGCTAAGCTTCTGGTGTCATTCAAAGGGGATCCAGTATCTGTCTGCCTGGGACAACATGATCAACAGACCACGATGCTTTGCCAGAGATGGTCTGCACCTGTCGCCCCGGGATTTAGATTACTGGCTAAGGCTCTTGCCACCCCTATAGTGCCTAATTTAGGCAGGGTTCAAAGGACAAAACCACCACTGTAACAGGTGCAAGCATGCAAAATCTGAAGGTAATGCTACTCAGTGCTAGAAGTTTAAACTTCAAAATGCACTCTCTCGAGGCACTCCTAAAAATGGAGAACATTGATATCTGTGCAGTAACTGAGACCTGGTTTAAGGCTCCAGAGAGCACCCCTGCAATACCAGGCTACAACTCTTACCACACTTTTTGGCCACCACACCAGGACCGAAACACTAAAGGTGGAGGAGTGCCCATATTCACCAAGGATATTCACACCATCAGGCTAGTTGTCCAACACAATGCGTCTGAAATTCTCCAGGTGCAACTAGCACTAGGTAAGACTGCAGTCCAAATTGTAGCTTGCTACAGATCCCCCACCATGCCCCAAGATTCTCACTACACCTTTCTCAACATACTGGAAAATATTAAGATACAACCAAACACCCTAATACTGGGTGATTTCAATTAACCTGCCATTAACTGGGAAAACTACTCATGTACCAACAATTTTGCCCAACGGTTCTTCGAATTCACAAATTCTGGATCAACTAATCCATAGTCTCACCAGGGGCTCCAATATCCTAGACCTGGTCATTACCAACATGGGAAATCGATGCTCCACACCTTTGGTCACCCCCTCATTGGTCAGATCTGACCATAAGCTAATCACCCTTGACATCCACATGTCTCCCCCACCCCCCAGTAAGGAAACCTCCGTAAAAAACCTGTCCAAAGCCAACTTCATTCTATTCAAGTCAGAAGTGACAAACTACATGGCACCCTTGCAGACGGGAACTGAAAGTTCAACTGCTGAATCCTACATTAAGGCACTGTATGAGCACATCCACTCGTGCATGAATCGTGCCATCCCAAATAGAACCAAGATGCTCTCCTCCAAAAAAAGGAAGCCGATCTGGTGGTCCCCTCCCATAAACAAAATTTACAACAAAAGAAGAAACTGTTGCAGAAAAGAGGAAAATCCCAGGATGCAAAAAACTCCCTTACCAGCCTCAGTAAGAAGCTGAGATCCCTCATAAAATCCTCCAAAGCTAGTTACAAAAATAAAATTGCCAAAGATTCCAAAGACAACCACAAAGCATTCTATAGCTATGTCAAGAATCAAAATGGCAATGCTCAGATCTGCTCTGAGCTACAAAAGAATGGCATTAAATATACTGATCCCAAGGATATTGCCAATATTCTAGCAGATCTATTCAGTGCCAACTTCACCCACCTCTCACTCCCTAAAGGGCCCATCTCTATAATGAAAGATTGCCATATTCTGGTAATAACGGCCACACAGGTAGAAACTGCACTCGCCAAAGGTCAGAATACAGCATCCATGGGACCAGACTACATCCCAGGCTGTGTACTACATGAACTACAAAATGAACTGGCACCTCATCTAAGTGTCATGTTTAATCATAGCCTCACCTCAGACTTCGTGGGCATTGAGTGGTGCACAGCTACAGTTATCCCACTCCACAAGGGGGACCTTGGATCCTGGGAACTACCGCCCCATCAGTCTGATGAGCCTGATCTGCAAGGCCATGGAACGTATTATCATGGAACTTATAAACAAAGACATTGGCAACCTTCAAACATTGGACCCCACCCAGTTTGGGTTCATGAAGGGCCGATCTTGTCTCCTTAACCTGATTGACTTCTTCAAATCAGTCTCCAGAGCTGTGGACTAGGGTAAGGCAGTCCACACAGCCTATCTGGACCTTGCCATGGCCTTTGACACCATCCCCACTCTGGAATCATATATAAACTTACTAAGCTGGGCATTAATCCCTACGTCATTCGATGGGTTGCCAACTGGCTTACTGACAGAACCCACACTGTAAAAGTAGCCAACTCCAAATCCAGCTCCAGACAAGTGACAAGTGGAGTACCTCAGGGTCAGTCCTGGAACCGCTCTTGTTTGGCATCTACTTCTCTGAAGTACAGGCCAACACTAAGGGACTCTGGCTAACAAAGTTTGCAGATGACTGCAAACTGGGAGCCATTACTGAATCCCCAAAAGATGTGGATATTCTACAAAAGGGCCTTACAGAAATAGATGCTTGGTGCCAGAGCCATGGGCTCAAGCTCAATGCCAAGAAATGTATAGTTATCCCCTTTGGGAAAAACATGTACCCATGAATTACCACATAGGTGGCAGTACACTAAACACCGAAAGTGTGATAAGAGACTTAGGGACACAGGTGGACAGTGGTCTCACCTTCGATAACCACATCACCACAACAGTCAGGATATCCTTCTATGTGGCACACCTCATCACTAAGGGTTTTTCATCCAGAAAAAAGGAGGTCTTTGTCCCATTGTACTCATCCCTCATTAGACCCATTATAGAATACAATGCCCCGTTTGGTATGTACCTCTCAAGACATCTGCAACAACTGGAAAGGCCGCAGAAATACCTCACTAAAAGAATCAAAGGCCTAATGCAGATGCCCTATGCTGACCATCTAAAAAAACTCCAACTATACTCTGTTGCATCTCATCTATTCAAAGGTGATCACTGCTTAACATACAAGGCCATGTGAAACCCAGAGCTGTTGGACATGCTACACTTAAAGAAATCCCAATCCCTCCAAGCCACACACTCCAGGGATCTAAACCTTGTCATCACAACTAACAAAACATGCTGGAGGGATAGGTTCCTGACCCAGAGACTCCCCAGATTCTGGAATAGACTGCCCATACATGTCAAGCATAGTGCCTCTTTGGCCCTCTTCAAAAGAAACCTTGACAACTGTCTGGGAGATAGGAAATTCACCCTGAGGATCATGTCAGTCGCCCTGCTAAACAGGGGTCCAGGGAAGTAAATATTGTGTGAAGACATAGCCAGGGAATTGTTATGGCTAGGCTTGTATAGGCTCTAGGGCCGATAGCCTAGTAACAACCTATGAACCTATAAACGTATAAGATACAGAATGCATAATCAGTCTGTGGGACAAGCAGCTGTTTGACTTGTGCAAAGTGGATGGATGTTCAAAGCAGCTTGCAAATGAAAGCCTTTAGCTGTTAATTAAATTTAGTGCAAAGATAGTCTAGATGTGTTGGGAAAAGGAAAGAAAGGCATGTATTCATATCCCATAGGCATTGAAATATATTGACAATTTCTACTGCAAATGAAGGAGTTTGCATGTATATCTTCCATTTAGGAAAGACTAGTTTTTAGCTATGTTGTGCTGCTAAACAGCATGGCAAAGGTTCTAAATAACTGATAGAGAGGAGCTTTACAAATTGACACGATGGTATAAAAATGCCATCCGTACGCACCTGGGAAGTGTTGTAAAATTATTTGTGAGGTCTGTCTAGAGCCAAATCATCAGCATCCAGAACTGCTTGCAATTATTGGTAACTAGTGTTTAAGGCTCTTTATGAGTAATACAAACAGAAGGTGTGATGTACTCCCAAAGAACATACAAATAGGCCACATATACTTTTAAGGCATGTTTTCTTATCTATGACTGACATAAATTGCAGTTGTATGTCTTACTGCTGCTCAGTGTCACCTTCATGATGCCCACAAACAGAAATGTAAGTGCTCAGTACACTGTAGAAGTGGAAAAAGATCAGATGGATGAGTCATTTTTTCACAGGTAAGGAGATGTGATTGAAGGCCCAAACAAATACTCTGAAAGAGTGGTTGGAAAGGTAGTCTTCAAACCAGTGAGTACAAGTAGGTAGAGTGTCAAAGACAGGATGGTCTCAAAAGACTGAGAGTTAGACTTACTCATTTTTACCTTCAGAAAATGTTCACCTTTTTGAAAGGACTACAAACCATCTGGACCTCAGTAAATAGCATCTGCCCTCATCACTCCATGCTAGGAATGCTATTATGTCTTTGTTCATTTCATCTCTACAGAACCAAGGTCTGAACAAGTACCATGTGGATCAAGCTTTTTTCTTGTTTTTGTGGGGACACAATAACTCTCCTCCCATTCGCTCACCTCACTTCTCTTCTTCCTCATTCCTACTACTCCTCACCATCTTCTGCCCTGTCTCCATTTGCTTTCCTTTCCTCCATCTCCACCAAGTTCTGATATTGTTTCCCCTTCCCATATCTGAGCCACTTTCTTTTTGTTTTTATCCAGAGTGCTACATAAAACCATGGGAAGAGTAATAATGTAGCCATTTCAGACGCATTGGAGACCTTCTTCCGTTAGATATGTTACAAAAATATTGATTTATTAAGGGGATAATTTGTCTTTTGAATCTTATGGCATTCTTTAAATGCATAATAGAAGCATTCAGTGAAGGACTAACAGTCAGAATGCTTATCACGGCCTTGATAAGACTTTTGACACCACTCCACATAAAGGAATAATTGATCAGTGAAAAGCATTAACTGTCAATTCATATGCAGGTCAATCTGTAAATCACTGTTGATGTAATATGAGACAACATGTCATGGTAGGAGCATTATCTCACTTTTGACATGAGTTACCAATGATGTCTCACATGTCTCTGTACTGGGGACACTCCTGTTTTGATTATTTTTAGAAATAAATGGGAAAATGGGTATGGATAACCAAATATACTATTGACTACAAACTGGATAACTTAATTACTTAAAATGATGCCAGAGTGCTCCAAAATAGTCTAGAAAAATACATACCTGGTATAATAGTAATGACTTCAAATTTATTGCCAGTAAATGTAGCATCATAAAATTTGGCAAAAAGAAAGATACGATTACAAAATGAGTGGCCAGGTCATAAAACAATGATACAATCATTAAAGATCTAGAGGCAACAATAGACAAACAACAGACTTTGACTAGTGTGTATCTATAAGTCAGACAAGCATATTTTGTATCCCACCTAATTTTAAAGGGCATGTTTAATCAATCCAGGGAGACCATTGTACAAGTTTATAACTTAGTGATATGATTAATTATTGAAACCATCAGTGCATTTTGTGGCCTTTAAACAAGCCAACTGAAAGAAATTGAAAAGATATAATTCATTACTAGCAAAATCATAGGATTATAAAATGTTAACTATTATAAAAGGCTTCCAGAAATGTCATTTTATAGAGGATTATGACTCAAGTCTCCAATCATACCCATCTTACTATATGTTTTTGACATGAATGTGAAAACATTCATCTTGACAGGGAAGCCAGAAAGTTGAATCTTGACATCCATGTTAAGAACCCATAAATGGAAGAATTATGATGGGAGCTATATAATCATAATTCTTTGTATTACAACAGTTAAAAGAAAATCTGTTACACACTTATCATTGAACGTGGCCACCAGGGAACAAAAGCAAGAAATGCAAAGAACTTTAAAACATGTTGAACACTTCATTCAGATAAAAAAGAGACAGTCTGAATTGTGTTTAATGTCTCAAAGCTTGTAGCACTTCCAACACTGTTGTTCTGTGGTGCCTGCTTGTTAATGCCATAGAGCAAGACTAGAGATTAACAGTGGCAAGGGGTACTTAATGAAAGCTTGTTAAGCACCTTTCTGAACCAAAAGGTGCTTAACAAGCCTGTATTTCCCTGATATCGAAGCATAATCATCCACCCCATCCAATACATTCTATTTCTCATAGGTTGCTAAGAAGTGGCATCTCACTGGTCCATAAGACATTGTCTGATATGGTGTATGCCTGAAATGCACCACTAGGAGACTGAACACCATACCAGAAAACCTAATACTGATAATAAATATCAGTAATAGAAAAAAATTAAAAAATGCCATGGTGGCTCATTAACAGAAAACAGTAAACAACTGAATAGAGTTAATGTAATACATTTTATGGACCAACATAGATTTTTCCATTACTCAAGATTTTGGTCTAACAGGAGTCCTTCACTGAAAGTTGTTACATTATTGATGTTGTATACAGAACTTTAATACCCATGTTTATCTAGAAAGAGAAGTGCATACTTCCATTATCGCTGACTAAAAAGACACTTGAAAAACGCCAGTCTAGGAAAACAGTTTCAGGCTGTTTCTGAGCTTCAGTTTGTTTTAAACGTCTGAACTATACACTTTTTCCTGTACTGGCATTTTTCAGGTGTTTTTTCCCCTTTTTTTAGCCAACAAAAAAGAAGTGACATATTTACATTCCTTTTGCTGTTCTCTTTCTTTTCAAAAATTATGTTTTGTTTTTGCTTTATTAAAATTCACTTAAAGATGTCTAAATCCACCAAAAATATATCTAGGTAATTGCTTGCTGCCAAAATAGACAGAAAGCACATATAAGTCATGAGGAGAAGGTAAACATTTGCAACACACCACACTCATCACATAGTCTCATTAAATCTACACCACCAAAATCCACACATAGTAACACAAAAACATTTGTGGAGGCTCTCAATAATAATCTGTCTAAGCAACAGAGACCTCCAAAGCAGAAACGCAAGCAACCTCCATCCCCCAACACAACCCAAATGACGCATAGCCCACAGACTCAGTGTGCCACTCAACCACAGCCAATACGGCAAAGCAACGTACCCAACACACTAGTCATAGGGGACTCTATAGTCAGGCACACTGATGTCCCACTCACCAGGCTAAACAAGGAGAAGGTTACTGTTAGCTGCCTGTCAGGTGCCAGGATCCACCACATAACCCATGCACTCAGGTTACTCTACAACAAGTACAAGTACAAGTACAAATATAGAGTCCCCTATGACTAGTGTGTTGGGTACGTTGTTTTGCCTTATTGGCTGTGGTTGAGTGGCACACTGAGTCTGTGGACTATGCGTCATTTGGGTTGTGTTGGGGGATGGAGGTTGCTTGTTTAACCATGTTGGTGTGAATGACCTGAGACATACCTCCCTGGACTACATGAAAACAGACATGGAAGAGCTCTCCGATCTTGTAGCCCAGGCAGGTATGACCCTAACCCTGAGTAGCATTCTGCCATCGTCCAGAATTATACCACAGTACAAGGACAAAATGGTTGACTTCAACAATTGACTAAGCTTCTGGTGTCATTCTAAGGGGATCCAGTATCTGTCTGCTTGGGATGACATGGTCAACAGACCACGATGCTTTATCACAGATGGCCTGCACCTGTCGCCCCTGGGATTCTGGATACTGGCTAAGGCTCTTGCTGCCCCTATAGTGCCTTTTTTAGGCAGGGTTCAAATAACAAATTCACCACCATAACAGGAACAGGCAAGCAAAAACTGAGGGTAATGCTACTCAATACTAGAAGTCTAAATCTCAAAATGCACTCACTCGAGGCACTCCTTAAAATGGAGAACATCGATATCTGTGCAGTGACTGAGACCTGGCTCAAGGCTCCAGAGAGCACCCCTGCAGTACCAGGCTATAACTCATACCACACTTTTCGGCCATGTAACCTGGACCGAAACACTAAAGGCGGAGGTGTGTCCATATTCATTAAGGATATCCACACCTCCAGGCTAGTTGCTCAGCATAATGCATCCGAGATTATCCAAGTGCAACTAACTTTGGGCAAAACTGCAATCCAAATTGTAGCTTGCTACAGATACCCCACCATGCCCCAGGATTCCCACTCCTCTTTTCTTGATTTACTGGAAAATATTAGGGTTCAACCAAACACCCTAATAATGGGTGACTTCAACTACCCCACCATTAACTGGGAAAACTACTCATGTACCAACTTCTTAGCTCAATGCTTTCTGGAATTCATAAACTCTAGTGCCCTAGATCAACTTATCCACACCCCCACCAGGGGCAACAATATCCTGGACCTAGTCATTACCAACATGAGTGACCGATGTTCCACACCTGAAGTCAACTCCTCGTTGGTCCAATCCGACCATAAGCTTATCACTCTTGATATCCACACCCTGGCCCCACCCTCTATTAAGGAAACCACAGTAAAAAATGTATCTAAAGCCAACTTCATGCTTCTTAAGAAAGAAGTGGTGAACTTCATGACACCCATGCAGATGTACAATACAGTTACAACTGCTGAATCCTGCACAAATGCACTCTATAAGCACTTACACGAGTGCAAGGATTGTGCCATCCCAAACAGAACCAAGATGCTATCCTCCAAAAAAAGGAAGCCAATCTGGTGGTCCCCTGCCATAAACAAACTGTACAACATAAGGAAGAAACTGTTGCAAAAGAGAGTAAAATCCCATGAGTGGAGGAGCTCCCTGGTCATCCTCAGTAAGAAACTGAGATCCCTTATAAGATCCTCCAAAGCTAGCTATGAAAACAAAATCACCACTAAATTCAAGGACAACCACAAAGCATTCTATAGCTATGTCAATAATCTCGATGGCACCACCCAGATCTGCTCTGAGTTACAGCACAAAGGCACAAAAATAACAGAACCAACTGATATTGCCAACATCCTGGCCGATAGGTTTAGTGCTAACTTTACCCCCCTCTCACCCCCTAAAGGGCCCATATCTATACTGGAAGAATGCAAAGTTCCTGTAATCACAACTACACAGGTAAAAGCTGCACTATCTAAAGCCAAAATCACAGCATCCATGGGACTGGACAACATCCCAGGCTGAGTTTTACATGAACTTCAGAACAAACTGGCTCCCCACTTAAGCACCATGTTCAGTAATAGCCTCGCATCAGGCTTTGTGCCCACTGAATGGTGCACAGCAACAGTTATCCCATTCCACAAAGGGGGAGCCACCACTGATCCCGGAAACTATCGACCTATTAGCCTGATGAGCCTGGTCTGCAAGGCCATGGAACGTATCATCATGGAACTCATAAACAAAGCCATTGGTAACCTCCAAACTCTGGATCCCACCCAGTTTGGGCTTGTGAAAGGCAGATCATGCCTTCTGAACCTGACTGACTTCTTTGAGGCAGTCACCAAAGCCGTGGATGAGGGTAAGGTGGTTCACGCAGCCTATCTTGATCTCACCAAGGCTTTTGACACCATCCCCCCTTCTGGAATTATAGCTAAACTCACTAAACTAGGTATAAATCCCTACGTCACAAGATGGGTTGCCAACTGGCTCACTGACTGAACCCACACTGTAAAAGTTGCAAACTCCAAATCTGACCTCAAAGCAGTGACAAGTGGAGTACCACAGGGTTCCGTCCTAGGACCTCACCTGTTTGGTATCTACTTCTTTGAAGTACAGGCTAACACAGAAAGCCTCTGGCTAATGAAGTTCACAGATGACTGCAAACTAGGAGCCATAGTCAAATCCCCAAATGATGTGGACATCCTACAGAAGGGCCTCACTGAGACAAATGCCTGGTGTCAGAGCCATGGCCTCAAGCTCAATGCCAAAAAGTGCAGTGTCATCTCCCTTGGTAAAAACTCTGTACCCATGAACTACCACATAGGCAGCAATCTACTTAACACCGAATGCGTGATAAGAGACCTTGGGACCCAGGTGGACAGTAGTGTCTCCTTTGATAGTCACATCGCCACAGTAGTCAGGAAGTCCTTCTACGTGGTACACCTCATCATAAAAGGGTTCTCATCAAGGAAAAAAGAGGTCAATGTTCCCCTCTACTCGTCACTCATTAGACCCATTATAGAGGACAACGTCCCTTTTGGAATGTACCTCACAAGACATCTGCAGCAGCTGGAAAGGCCACAGAAGTACCTCACAAAGAGGATTACTGGCTTCAAACAAATGCCCTACACTGACCACCTCAAAAAAACCCAGCTTTACTCCTTAGCATATCACCTACTCTGAGGTGATCTCTGCCTAACATATAAATCTATGTCAAACCCAGAGCTGTTGGGACATGCTACACCTTAGGAAATCCCAGTCCCTCTGAGCTACATGCTCTAGGGACCTAAACCTTGTCACCACAATAAACAGGACACGCTGGAGGGATAGATTCCTGTCTCAGAGACTTCCTATACTCTGGAACAAGCTAACCATCTATGTCAAGCAAAGTTCTTCATTAGCACTCTTCAAGAAAAATCTTGATGAGTGGATGGGAAATAAGAAATACACCCTGGGGATCACTTCTGTGTCTCTGCTGGACAGTGGCACAGGAAAATAACTTTCTTGGGTGGCATAAGCTATGGAACCTTGCTGGCTAGGCTTACGTAGGCCATTGGGCCGATAGCCTGGTACCTACCTATGAACCTATAAGAGATACAAGTGCCTCTTTATGATGTAATATTTGTACATTCCTTGTTTGTATATATGCATATGAATGTGTGTATCCAATTGGGTATCCAAATAAATGGACAAATGACATTTGATCAAACTGTGGGCTTTAGATACTTTATCAAACAACGTCTCCCTTAGATAGTATTATTGCAAGGAGGCTTTTTCTCTTTACCCCTATGACACAGTGACCCTGAGTTAATAAGTTGCTGGTGGGAGGGTGATGCAGCTCTCAGCATCGAAAGTGCAAAGGCTTTAACCCCATGAAGAAAATAATTAGTTTTAACATTTCCCTGAAGAACTTTAATTTACCTTTTTAAACACATTTATTGAATAATCACTGAAACCATTGTCAAACATAGATTTACATAAAATAAAAGAAAACATAGCAACATATTCCCAGTTGCAAACATTATACATCACATATATTCTTTTATGTAATTATCATCAGTCTAGCATTACATAAATTAATTCTTGCCTTCTGTTAAACCAAACTCATCATCTAAAACATTATTCTGCATGTATTGTTCCCACAATTTCCACTTTTTTTTCTATGTAATTTGCTCCTACCTTTTCTAAAGATTTAACTTCCAGTTCTTTTATTTCTGTTACAATATTCAGTTGGTTTAGACTTTGATTTCCATTTTCTACTAATTGCATTTTTGCCAGCCACCATAATTAAACTTAACAAGGCCTTATATGTCTAGGCAGTTCAGATCCTGTATCCCAGCTCAAAACAGAAAATGTTCTTGGTTACACCCATTTGCTCACCTAATATTTCTGTGGAGTACACTGTAGAGATAATTTTTAAAGTCTGCCAACTCATTACACTCCCAAAACATATGTTCTCAGTTGCCTGTTTCTTGCCCATCACACCTCTAACATTTGCCATCTATCTGAGGAAAAATATTTGCAATTTGCTTGGATTATAAAAATACCAATATATACTCTACCAAGCAAAAATCCTAAATCTTCTAGTCTTTGTTGCATAGTTGGGAGCCATACATATGTCTTCCCATTGTTTCCTTGGGAAATGCTTAGCTAGTCTCTCTTCCCAATCTTTTCTTGCCTACTCTGATTGATTCCTATAGTTATTGCGCAATATTTTATATGTGTTACTAATTATCCCTTTTTAAACAGCAGCTTATGCTCTTGATTCAACTAAAAACTCTACCAGAGCAGGTCTTTCACTTAGGATTCCCTGCCTCTTATATCTTTGATACTCTGATATCAATCCCCGGTAAGGAAGGTAGTCTATAGCCTGAAGTGCAAAAGTCTTTTTGGCCTCATACCATTCAATTATCATTCCTTCTCTAGTTATTTGCTCCCAATACCTTGGTTCCTTTGCCAGTTTTCCCCAATAAATTCCAGCCCCCTCTTCCTTATTCTCTGTACTCCTAATTGCAGTCATCCCCACTGGCAAAATGTCCTTTCTCCATTTTCATGTTGTCTTAGTTATTACAATGCTTTCTGAAATGTTATGAATATAATATTTTTTAATTTCTCCAAATCTTTTGGGTTTCTAATACCATGATGGTAATGGACCCCATTCCTAAGTCAAACTACGATTAAAGTTCATGAAATTAGTATTGTTTCAATCTTTGATGTCAGCCAAAAGTGCTCTTCACAGCAGCCACAATGTACCCAGTAATGAGTCCTTCTGTGATTTGTACAAGGTTATATGGATTGGTAACATCTTTTAATAGGATTGTAGATTATTTTTTATAAGACCCGTTGCTCCTCCTACTATTGTAACTATCTGGGTATCTTTATTCCACATTGCTCTCATTTCTGCCTGCAGATCCTGATATTTTATGACTTTGTGTCTCTCTATATGCAACACACTGTATTCACTGGATGTGGTGATTTCAATGATCAGTGCTAGTTTTGTCTTCTATACATGGACCACTATATCCGGTTTTCTAGCATCTATTTTTTGAACTGTTGGTAATGGGTGATCCCATGTGATATAAACTTCATCATTTTCTATGATGCTTTGTAGCTCATGTTTCCAGTGTTTTTCAGCCACTTCAATACCATAATGTTTGCACAATCCCCAATGTAACAGTCTTGTCACATTATTATGCCTTTCAGTATACAGTCATTCTGCCATTAGTATGTCACAACCAGCAATGAGGTATGCAACTGTTTCCAATTCAGTTTTACAAAACCTACATTTCTCTGTTTCTCCCACATGTTCAATGGACTTTGTAAATCAGCGTGTACATAGCCCACTGTCTTGGGCCGCCAATATTATTTTCATCTCTTGATTTGAATTTGCCTCTCCTTAACCATTCCTGCATTCGTTCCTGATCACATGAGGTTCTTCCAAAAGTTTTCTATACTTGCAACTATATTTATGCATTTTACACATTTCTTGCCTTCTCATCTGGTCCTTCACCTTATATTCTTTATTTTGTTTTTTGACACATTCAGTTACTGCCTAATTTTTATCTACTTCTGGCTTGATTTCCATTCCTGCTTGATGCAGATATGTTTCTGCTAGATTAAGCAGAGAAGTCATCTTAGATTTATTCTCCTCATGTTTCAAAACTTTCACTACATTTGGGTCTTGTGAGGCCAGCAGATATGTGTGAAGTCCCATGATTGCAGATCTATACATGTAATCAATTTCAAAGAGGCCCATCACTCCTTCAGAACAGAGAATATATAATCTCGGTATACACTGATTTTTATAAATCATTTGGTGAGCATGAAGCATCCTTCTTGTTTTCCAATGTAATCTATCCAACACGTTTTGGGGCCAATCACTCACTCCAAAACTGCAAGTTAGGACAGGAAGAGCAAACTGGTTTATAGCTTAGATTTTGTTCCTAGATGTCAGTGTTTTTTCAGGATTAATTTAAATCTTCTAAAGTATTCCTTAGTAAATTTTATGTGCATTTGTTCATGTTTTATTGTTGATCCTTCATCAATTTCCAAATATTTATACACTTCCTCTTGCTCAAGTTCTTTTATATCACATTCTTCTTCCAAACTGATGTTTTCCTGGTGCTGCACTTTTTCTGCTTTAAAGGTTGCTTTTGCACATTTATCAAGACCAAATGGCATTCTTATATCATCTGAAAAAATTTTGACAACCTGCAGTTGTGATTCCAGTTCGTCATCTGATGAGCTATACAGTTTTAAATAATTGACAAAGACAAGATGAGAAGTCTTTACACTTTCTTGTTTTCTAGGAGCTAAATTATAGCCATGCCCTAAGCTGTTAAGTAAACAACTTAATGGGTTAAGGGCAAGGTTGAATAGCAACAGTGACAGAGTTGCCCTGGAATATCCCCCATTGAATTTTTATCCCTGGAATAATAATTTGTCCTTTATCATGGCTTAATTACAAAGTGGTCTGCCACTGTTTCATGGTCACTGTAATGTAGTCAATCAATGTAGGGTGTATCTTACACATTTTTAAACACTCTTTTATCCATGAATGGGGATACTATCAAATGCTTTTTTGTAGTCGATCCATGCCATACTTAGATTCTTCCCCTTTTTACAGTTCTCCACTATGACTTTATTTAACAAGTGATCCTTTGTTCCATATGACTTTCTTTTATTGCCCTTTTGTTCTATTTCCATAAGTGAGTTTTCTTCTAAATGACTATAAACTCTGTCAGCATCAATTCCCATGTATAGTTTATATGTCGTCGGAAGGCAAGTTATTGGTCTATAATTTTTAGGGTAGCTTGCACATTCACTCTTAAGTAGGAGCATTGTTTTTCCTGTTAGCCAGGTTGCTGTCTGTTTGGGGTGTGCATATAAGTAGTTCTTACTCATGGCTAAATCTTTGTGTAAGGATGTTAATACTCTTAACCAAAAGTTAGGTACTGCATCTGGACCTGGTGTTTTCCAGTTAGAGGCTTTTCTTAACTCTGTTTCAACTCTCTGGCTGTTACTTCATCCCATTTCATATCCTGTACCTTTAAACTTCTTATTCTTTCTTTTACTTCTTCTATCCATTTAGCATCTTTGTTATGTTTCACAGTATCTTCATAGATACTTCTCCAAAATAAATCTATTTCTTCTTTTTTTGGCAGTCTTTCAATTCCTTTTACCTTGTTCCCAATTCTCTATAAAACCTTTTTGGGTCATCAGTAAATTGCTTAGTTTGCACTTTTCCTTTATATTTATCTGCATATCTTCTAAGTTTTTCCGCCTGTGCTGAAATTTTCAGTTTGTTATTTGCGATAGTGCATGATAGATCCTGATCTGTTCTAATACTGTGCATTGCTTTTATCACATCTATCTTTCTTAGTATTTTTGTTGATCTATTCCCCCTTCTATAGTTTTCTAACAGTGACACTTCTTGTCCTAATTACTTTATAATTTTCTCTATTCGATACTTCCATTATGGTATTCAATTTCTCCCCTTCCTTTCCCTCACTACCCTGTGTTCTTGTGGTAGAAATTTATCAGTTGTTAATTTAGCTTCACAGTAACATATCCTGTTCACTTCTGTTATATCACATGGATCTCTATGGACAGTCCTAATTATTGTGTTCATTTGTTTTATCAAACTTCTGACTTTTTGGGTTTTATTGAGCTTCTGCAATCTATTTCTTTCATTGATCTTAATATACCTATCTATGTCTATTAAATCAAGCAAATCTTCTCTTAGCTCATTTTCTTCCAAACTGAAGGCACATCCCTTATTTTCCATTTCCTGCGGGCATTCTATAGAAAGTTCTGTAGCATCTTCCTGTGGCACATTCTCTTCAGTTTCATCCTGTGCCATCCATTGCTCTGTCATATGGGAACTTGCTGGCCTATCACTGCTGAACATTGACTGCATCAGAGTTTCCACAGTTTCCTGTTCCTTCCCTTGCTGTCTAGCTTCAAGTGAACGTTTATACTGGTTTCCTGTGGAAGGCTCCAAAATATCTTCATATGGCATAATATTCTGTATGACTGTTGTTATTTTCCTTAAGGATCTGCATCCAAAATCCCACGTACTCTTTATTTTGTGAAGTTTCACCCACTTTATCATCATCCCTTTCTACTTTTAATTATAGCTTTTTGCTTGTATTATGCATATGAGCCTTAACTTTATAGCTCTAAAATATCAGGTAATCCTAAACCACCTTGTTCTATTGGAAGGATCGTCTTGTACCACTTGACCCTTGCCGTTTTCCACTCCCAGATAAAATCCTTCAATTCTTTATTAAAATACTGTCCATAACTTTTCCTGTTGTTGATAAAAATATACCTGACCTGTATATAAAACTAAAGGGACTAAAACATTTCACTCTTTGTATCTTGCTATCCATATCTTTTCTTTAGTCTCTTCACACATATCCTTAGCTGCCATAACAGAATGCTTTTTAATCCATATTCCTAAATACTTCCTTTTCTTGTCCCAATAAATATGGGGATTGTTGAACCAATTCTTGTGTGGGTACATAGTTTACAGCTATAGCCAGGCATTATATTATCTTCATTAATTTTTTATCCTGAAAAGATTTGAAAGTGTCTCAAAATGTTTCACAATACTGAGAAGTCCTTTTCTGGTTTTATCAGGCACAAAAATAACATTTGCAAATAAAGCCATTCCTTGAATTGAGTCCCTTATTTTTTCTGCCAGATGCTCAAAATGTAATACAAATAACAAAGGGAAAGAGGATACCTCTGCCTGGTTCCTTTCTTCAGACACATCTTATCAGAGAGGAACCCTACCACTTAAATTTTTGCCTCCAGTCCCTAATATATCCTCCTAATTAACTCTGTCAAATGCTTTCTCTGCATCGACCCACCAACAACAGTGGTATTTTCTTACATTTTGCTTCCCTCTGGATCATCATTGTTCTATTAATGTTGTCAAAAGTTTGCTTCCCCTTCACAAAACCACACTGATCCATATCTATCAGTTTTGGCAATAAATTTGCCATTCTTTTAGCTATTATGGACATAAACATTTTATAATCATGAATATAATCCAAATAATGATTAGTAGCACAGGAAAATATACGCTCTTGAACAGAAAGCACAGAAGTAAAATCATAAAAATAAAAAACTGTTCGGGAGCAAAACCATGCAGAAAATAACAAGCCGCATACAATAAGTCTCTTCAGACCAAAGTCATGTAAATCGTATCACATAGCGTATCAAACATCATACAATAAGTCTCTTCAGACCAAAGTCATGTAAATCGTATCAAACAGCGTATCAAACAGCATACAATAAGTCTCTTCAAACCAAAGTCATGTAAATCGTATCAAACAGCATACAGTAATTCTCTTCAGACCAAAGTCATGTAAATCGTATCAAACAGCGTATCAAACAGCATACAATAAGTCTCTTCAGACCAAAGTCATGTAAATCATATCAAACAGCATACAATAAGTCGCTTCAGACCAAAGCCATGTAAATCGTATCAAACAGCGTATCAAACAGCATACAATAAGTCTCTTCAGACCAAAGTCATGTAAATCGTATCAAACAGCATACAATAAGTCTCTTCAGACCAAAGTAATGTAAGCGCTTTCGCCAAAGTGGCTTCTTCAAGCCATAAAAGTACTAAACAATTCAAGACACACCTTATATACATTCAGAAGCACCTTCAATTACTAATTAAGCCAAATAATGACATCATAATTAATCCATATACATTTAAAGTAAGCAATAATTTAGTATTACAATGCACATATGCAAGCAATAAAAACAAAATATTTAAAGCATCATTAGTACAAATGAGCATCTATAATGTATTTATATAAATAAAATTTTGATTAATCCATGAATGGAACAATTTATTGTATAAAAATGTTTAAAACATTATTTAATAGGAAACCTTCTATTTTTGAGGGCTGGTCTTAAAGGGACCTTATCATTAAGACCAGGGTGAATATGTGCTTGCAGTCTGATAGGTATAGCCAGCATTCAGCAGTACCTATCACACTACACCGATATGGTAGCCACCAAGATAGATTTAATCTGTCTGTTATTAGAGACAGTGTTAGAGAATAATATTTTTTTTTCAGTGATGAATTGTTCCTTCAAAAGGATGGCGTAGCTATGGGCACATCCTGTGCCAATAGCTACGCCAACTTAGTTATGGCTATGTGGGAAAAACAGAACTTTTTTCATTCGCCCTTTTTCAGGAAATGTCATATTTTATAGACGTTTCGTGGATGATTTGTTTCTTCTTTGGACTGCCAGTGAGGATGAGTTGAGAAGTTTCTTTGAAGAAATTAATTCATTCACTAGTTTCTTGAAATTTACTTTGACATTTTCAACTTATAGCATTCCTTTCTTGGATGTTCTCATTGAACGCCATAGCAATGTTAAACGTAATACAGGTGTATACAGAAAACCTTGCTATAAAAATACGTTACTACACAGGGAAAGTATGCATCCTAGATATGTTTTTACTAATACTATTAAAGGTCAGGCAATCCGGGCATCTAGGTTAAACCCTATGCAAGGTAACTTTGAGACTGAATTGGTAAGCCTCCACAATAGATTACTAACAAGGAAATATAGCGAATACGAAATTTTTACAGGTTTTCAGCATATAGAGATTTTTAGATTAGAAAGGGCATGTCCTTATTTCTCAGAGCAAGTCAATGAATACTATACTACAGGAAGTAACGCTGTTAACATTAATGTACCAACACAAAAAATTTCATTATTTTATACACATGATTTTCACCAAATAAGAGATATCTTGTGTAAGCAATGGAATGTCTTAACAGTTGACCCGAATATTAGGGAAATTGTGGGTGAATACCCACAATTTTGATTTAAAAATAAAAATAATTTATGCAAATGCTACCTTGTCTCATGAAAATAAAAGTCACTCAGGCACTAAACCATGTAATAAATGTAATTTTTGTTCATTTATATGTGATTCGAATATGTTTATACATCCGAATACATCTCAATTTTTTAGCTTTGATGTCAGTGCTAGTTGTGACACGGAACATGTAGTTTACCTTGCTTTATGCTCTTCATGTCCTGCCTTCTATGTCGGTAAAACCGATAGAAGGCTTAAGGACAGAGTGAGGGAGCACCTATGCTTTCTGTTCAAGAGCGTATATTTTCCTGGGGTACTAATCATTATTTGGATTATATTCGTGTTTTTTCCTTGGAGATACCACAGGAATACCATGACAGACCACACTGATAACCTTGTCGAGTTACCTTACAATACTAACAGGGCTGTAAGAGACAAAACGTCCCGGAGCCAATTTTTGGACTGCGTCATTGGTGACGTCAGTCCGTTACTTTACCTTGAAGCCATGGCCATCAGTAGCGAGGAGTCTTCTATCAACGTTGATTTTTAAGCCCTAAATGCTGCGTTTTCAACATTGGAGACTAATTTACTAAAAATGAAAAGACTCCAGATGCAACGCTTTCATTTTGAAGCATGCATCAAAAAAAGGATAATTCCCAGAGGGCTCAGAATCTTAAAGATGCCGACAACAGGAAATACCTACCCTGAGTTGTTGTTTTGCTGGCAACAGCTTAACATTGAGGCGAGTATTAGTTACATGACTCTTCTCAATGAGTTTTTTGCACCAGAAGAAAGTAGACTACAAGAACTTATCCAAAAGCAACAAATTGACTTATATCTAAGTTTTAATGAAACTATTGTTGAGCCGTTAATTGATCGCTTGGTAGATAGTGTTTCCCTGTTCGAAAAACGATTGTTAGAACAGAAGAAACACAAGCTCCAAAGAGATGTATACAAGTTTTTACTTGGCCTAGGCATGGTACTATTAACAGGCAGAATAATAATATCAACAATAACAGTTTGTCATATGCAATGGGTTCAAATGTTACAAGTGCTACTCCTACCAATAGTAGTAAAAATTCTTTAGATAGTATAACTACTTCAAAAGTCCATGATGTTGTTAATAATAGGAATGTGGAATTAAATGTTGATACCAACAGTATTGTGAATTCTGTAGCAGAAGCAAATTTGAACTTGGAGTCTAATACAGCTGCTAAAGTTACTAATAGTATTAGTTTAGAGAATTGTGATGGTGGAGTTAATAATGTTGAATCTGCTCAACAAAGCAGGTCTAATTCAGAACTACCTGCTGTCTACACATTATCAGATAGTGAACCAGTAGTCCGCAGAAAAACTTTTTTACACTCCAACACTCCCAGTATTGTAGAACACCCTACCCCTTTCCCAATTTCCAATATACACAACAGAGGAAGAAGTCGCTCTATGAGCAGGGGAAGGCAAAATAGGAAAGCTGTGGGAGGTGAGTTGAAAGAACCCACCCTGAAGAAAATGTGGGAGAAAATGACAATAACAGCGTGGAACCTTTCACACAGACCTTTAGATAGGTATGAGTTAGATGTCCTAAACAAAGGACTTTCGTTCATACCTACTACTAATAGTAACATGACAGACACCATTTTAGATATTAAATTGTTCGCTCGTAATTTGCAACTAAAATTGTTGTTTAATAATGGTGTTAGCAATATATGACCTGCACAATTTAGTAAACCTAGTGTATTTGTTCCCAGCTTACATCTATTAGTGGATGCTTTTTGCAAAATGGTTGAAGAGGATATTTATTCTATATCAAAGAAACTTTTGGTTTATTCCAAGAAAAGCAATTTAACTCCTAGACAGAAAAAGGCATTAAATAATCTTAAGAACGATAGGAACATTTCAATCAGATCAGCTGACAAAGGTGGCCCGGTGGTAGTGTTAGACAGAGAAGTCTATAATTGTTATATGAAGGAAATGCCGAGTGACTCCACTTTTTATACACCTATAGTCATGCAAGTTGTTCAAGAACATGTTTTTAGGGTGTATAATACATTGGATGATTTGAATAGAAGTGGTACCATTACATCCAAAATGTACAATTTTCTATGGGTTGAAAATCCACTAATTCCAACTATACAAGGATTACACAAAGTACATAAAGACCCCATACATCCACCAATGAGACCTATCGTAGCAGACAGAGGTTGGGTTACTGAACCCCTGTCAGTGTATGTAGAAAAAATGTTAAGACCAGTAGTAGATCTAAATCCTTTTATTCTTAGAGATTCTAAACAGTTTTTGTTAGACTTGTATAAGGAAACCACAAATCTCTCTGATACTCTCACTTACCTGCTTGTTACCATGGATATTAAATCTCTCTTTACTAACATTCCCAACCAACTAGGTATAGCCAGCATTCAGCAGTACCTATCACACTACACCGATATGGTAGCCACCAAGATAGATTTAATCTGTCTGTTATTAGAGACAGTGTTAGAGAATAATATATTTTTTTCAGTGATGAATTGTTCCTTCAAAAGGATGGCGTAGCTATGGGCACATCCTGTGCCAATAGCTACGCCAACCTAATTATGGCTATGTGGGAAAAACAGAAGTTTTTTCATTCGCCCTTTTTCAGGAAACATGTCATATTTTATAGACGTTTCGCGGATGATTTGTTTCTTCTTTGGACTGGCAGTGAGGATGAGTTGAGCAGTTTCTTTGAAGAAATTAATTCCTTCACTAGTTTCTTGAAATTTACTTTGACATTTTCAGCTTATAGCATTCCTTTCTTGGATGATCTCATTGAACGCCTCAGCAATGGTAAAAGTAATACAGGTGTATACAGAAAACCTTGCTATAAAAATACGTTACTACACAGGGAAAGTATGCATCCTAAATATGTTTTTACTAATATTATTAAAGGTCAGGCAATCCGGGCATCTAGGTTAAACCCTATGCAAGGTAATTTTGAGACTGAATTGGTAAGCTTCCACAATAGATTACTAACAAGGAAATATAGAGAAGACGGAATTTTTACAGTTTTTCAGTGTATAGAGAATTTTAGATTAGAAAGGGCTTGTCCTTATTTCTCAGAGCAAGGCAATGAATACTATACTACAGGAAGTAACGCTGTTAGCATTAATGTACCAACACAAAAAATTTCATTATTTTATACACATGATTTTCACCAAATAAGAGATATCTTGTGTAAGCATTGGAATGTCTTAACACTTGACCCGAATATTAGGGAAATTGTGGGTGAATACCCACAATTTTTATTTAAAAAGAAAAAAAGAATTTACATAGACTTTTATGTTATGCAAATGCTACCTTGTCTCATGAAAATAAAAGTCATTCAGGCACTAAACCATGTAATAAATGTAATTTTTGTTCATTTATATGTGATTCGAATATGTTTATACATCCGAATACATCTCAGTTTTTTAGCTTTGATGTCAGTGCTAGTTGTGACACGGAACATGTAGTTTACCTTGATTTATGCTCTTAAGCATATGTTGGTAAAACCGAAAGAAGGCTTAAGGACAGAGTGTGGGAGCACCTATACCAAATCCGTATTCGGTCAAACACCAATGCCTTGTCTAAGCATGTTTTAGAAACTAATAACTCACATACTCTTTTAAGTTTTTAGTTCTTTATATTAATACACCTAGTTTGAGGGGAGGGGACCTAAGGAATTATGCCGAAAGAAATGAAACTAACTGGATTATCAGATTGCAAGCACATATTCACCCTGGTCTTAATGATACGGTCCCTTTAAGACCAGCCCTCAAAAATAGAAGGTTTCGTATTAAATCATTTTTTAAACATTTTTATACAATAAATTGTTCCATTCATGGATTAATCAAAATTTTATTTATATAAATACATTCTAGATGCTCATTTGTACTCATGATGCTTTAAATATTTTGTTTTTATTGCTTGCATATGTGCATTGTAATACTAAATTATTGCTTACTTTAAATGTATATGGATTAATTATGATGTCATTATTTGGCTTAATTAGTAATTGAAGGTGCTTCTGAATGTATATAAGGTGTGTCTTGAATTGTTTAGTACTTTTATGGCTTGAAGAAGCCACTTTGGTGAAAGCGCTTACCAGATATCTGCTAATAAAAGATTTGTTTTTTAAAGAAGTCAACAGCATTTTACTTCATTGGATTGGATTATTCGTATATTCTTGGTCTAAAGAGACTTATTGTATGCTGTTTGATACGATTTACATGACTTTGGTCTGAAGAGACTTATTGTATGCTGTTTGATACGATTTACATGACTTTGGTCTGAAGAGACTTATTGTATGCTGTTTGATACGATTTACATGACTTTGGTCTGAAGAGACTTATTGTATGCTGTTTGATACGATTTACATGACTTTGGTCTGAAGAGACTTATTGTATGCTGTTTGATACGATTTACATGACTTTGGTCTGAAGAGACTTACTGTATGCTATTTGATACGATTTACATGACTTTGGTCTGAAGAGACTTATTGTATGCTGTTTGATACGATTTACATGACTTTGGTCTGAAGAGACTTATTGTATGCTGCTTGTTATTTTCTGCATGGTTTTACTCCTGAACAGTTTTTTATTTTTATGATTTTATAATCATGGCTTAAAATTGAAATGGGCCTATATCAGGCTGGGTCTGATGGGTCTTTACTGTCTTTAGCTATTACAGCCACCACAGTTTTCCTCCAGGGGTTTGGCGGTTCCTCTTCTTTTAAAATACTGTTAAACAAAATCTTCAAGATCTTTATTACTTTCTTTCCTCCTAGCTTCCGAACTTCCACAGGAATACCAGCTATTCCTGGATACTTTCCTGCAGATTGATTACACACCATCATTTTATCTCATCTTCTCCTATCTTAACTGTTAATTGTAGAGCCTCATCTACCTCTAACCTTGGGATATTTCAGTCTTCCATAAATATTTCCATTTGTGCTTTTTCTTGATTTCCACATTTCTCTGCTTTATACAATTTTTTCATAAAAAAATCTGAAATATCTCTAATACTGCTACAAGATCTCTGGTTATTGTTCTTGTTATAGGCTCATTAAGTTTGCCAACAACCTTTTCTACTTTCTGTTGCCTAAGTCATGCTAAAAGATTTTGTGCTCTGGAGTTATTATCAAGAAACAGTTGCAGCACTCTTTCTAAACACATGTACTGTATATTATCCAGATACTCCCTTATTTTCTCTTCAGCGCTCTGCAGTTGTGCCTCTTCTTGTTCTGTGAGATTCCCCTTATTCTGCAATACTTTAACCTTTGTCATTCCCTCTAAATAATTTGCTACTTCTCAACCGTACCTCTTTTTCATTTTGTTCTACCCAGTTTTTAAACTTTACTGTCATTTTATCCCAATCACTAATTATAACGTCTGAAGAAATTTCTATCTTCCCTAATAACCGTCAAATAATTTCCACTACCCATTCCTTAAATTCCCCTCTTTATAACAGACAAGTGGGAAAACATCAGTGTCTAATTTTTGCTTCAGTACTCTGCATTTTTATCTTAGTTGTTATTGGCACATGGTGTAAAATAATTACTGGATGTGTGTCAAAGCTTTTAATTAAATGCACATGTTCTTATGAAATATTATTTCTGTCTAGTCTTGCCCAGTTATTGTACCTTGAGAAATAAAATGGAAATTCTCCCTGAGTTCCTACTACTGAATTCACATTTTACATGCCAAATACTTTCATAAATTTCTTCAGAAATCGACCATCTTTTGCTATATTTTCCCTTCTAGGTCCCCCAGACACACCCTCACTGTTGCAAATCAAGTTTCAGTCCCTACCTATATGTGATATTCCCTGCTGCAAGCTGATTGTATCTCCCCAAATTTTCTTAAGCTCTATAACAGCAGTTTTAGGCGGCATATAAATATGTGCCAGTGTAATCCCTGTCCCTTGCCAGTAGCCCCTTACTACCACAAATCTTTTTTGTTCTTCTATCACTATTCGAGCTTCTCTAGCAATTAGAATAACTACTGTATATCCCTTTCCCTTTGTCCCTGATATTCTGCTGAATATCTATCCAGAAATCCTTTATTTATCCCCCACATACATCCTCACTGTTGCCAATCAAGTTCCAGTCTCTACCTATAAGTAATATTCTCTGCTGAAAACTGATAATTTCTCACAAATTTTCTTAAATCTGCCATTATCGTATTTTTTCCTCTTCTATCACTACTGGAGCTCCTCTAGCAGTTAGTATAAGTATTCCCCTTTTCCTTTGTCCCTGACATTCTACTGAATATCTGTCCTGAAATCCTTTCTTTATCATATTCACATGCTTACTTCCTTACAAATGTGCATCCTGTAGCACTGCTATTTGTACTCTGCATTTATTAATATAATTCAATACTCTTACCTTATTGTCTGTAACTGTGAAAAATTCACATTCCAAAATAACTGTTGATCAGTGTGCAGCTAACTTCAAAATCCTGAACTTTAATTTACTTTTTGGTCAAAAATTGATTAATTGAAATTGCGTTCAACAAGTCATTCACACTCGAGTCACATGTGGTTCACAAGATTGCTTCTTATGCTGTGCAATACACTGCTCTGCTTATGATGAGTTACTTGTTCCTGGTTTGAAGTAATGTCTTATGTGTCCCTCATGTAGATACATTTCTAAACTCTTACCACCTCTAAGTCATCCACAAATAATTTGACCTTCCTCACTGCTGTCAAATCAAATAGATCTCTGGTCCTGATATACATCCACAATAACTTAAGTATCTTATCAAGTTGGAAGCACTACTCAAGCACTGAAAGTAACTTTCTGTAACTGACTTATCCTTGATCCTTGGGATGTGTACACCTCTGACATGACAATAACGATGATACTGAAGTAACTTTCTGTAACTGACTTATCCTTGATCCTTGGGGTGTGTACTCCTCTGACATGACAATAATGATGATACTGAAGTAACTTTTTGTAACTGACATCCTTAATCATTGGGATGTGTACTCCTCTGACATGACAATAATGATGATACAGAAATAACTTTCTGTAACTGACTTATCCTTGGCCCTTGGGATGTGTACTCCTCTGACATGACAATAACGATGATACTGAAGTAACTTTCTGTAACTGACTTATCCTTGATCCTTGGGATGTGTACTCCTCTGGCATGACAATAATGATGATACTGAAGTAACTTTCTTTAAATGACTTATTCTTAATCCTTGGGATGTGTACTCCTCTGACATGACAATAATGATGATACTGAAGTAACTTTCTGTAACTGACTTATCCTTGATCCTTGGGATGTGTACTCCTCTGACATGACAATAATGATGATACTGAAGTAACTTTATGTAACTGACTTATCCTTGATCCTTGGGATGTGTACTCCTCTGACATGACAATAACGATGATACTGAAGTAACTTTCTGTAACTGACTTATCCTTGATCCTTGGGATGTGTACTCCTCTGACATGACAATAACGATGATACTGAAGTAACTTTTTGTAACTGACTTATCCTTGATCCTTGGGATGTGTACTCCTCTGACATTACAATAACGATGATACTGAAGTAACTTTCTGTAACTGACTTATCCTTGATCCTTGGGGTGTGTACTCCTCTGACATGACAATAATGATGATACTGAAGTAACTTTCTGTAACTGACTTATCCTTGGCCCTTGGGATGTGTACTCCTCTGACATGACAATAACGATGATACTGAAGTAACTTTCTGTAACTGACTTATCCTTGATCCTTGGGATGTGTACTCCTCTGACATGACAATAACGATGATACTGAAGTTGTAACTGACTTATCCTTGATCCTTTCTGACATGACAATAACGATGATACTGAAGTAACTTTCTGTAACTGACTTATCCTTGATCCTTGGGGTGTGCACTCCTCTGACATGACAATAACGATGATACTGAAGTAACTTTTTGTAACTGACATCCTTAATCATTGGGATGTGTACTCCTCTGACATGACAATAATGATGATACAGAAGTAACTTTCTGTAACTGACTTATCCTTGGCCCTTGGGATGTGTACTCCTCTGACATGACAATAACGATGATACTGAAGTAACTTTCTGTAACTGACTTATCCTTGATCCTTGGGATGTGTACTCCTCTGGCATGACAATAATGATGATACTGAAGTAACTTTCTGTAACTGACTTATCCTTAATCCTTGGGATGTGTACTCCTCTGACATGACAATAATGATGATACTGAAGTAACTTTTTGTAACTGACTTATCCTTGATCCTTGGGATGTGTGCTCCCCTGACATGACAATAAAGATGATACTGAAGTAACTTTCTGTAACTGACTTATCCTTGATCCTTGGGATGTGTACTCCTCTGACATGACAATAACGATGATACTGAAGCAACTTTCTGTAACTGACTTATCCTTGATCCTTGGGATGTGTACTCCTCTGACATGACAATAACGATGATACTGAAGTAACTTTCTGTAACTGACTTATCCTTGATCCTTGGGATGTGTACTCCTCTGACATGACAATAACGATGATACTGAAGTAACTTTCTGTACTGACTTATCCTTGATCCTTGGGATGTGTACTCCTCTGACATGACAATAATGATGATACTGAAGTAACTTTCTGTAACTGACTTATCCTTAATCCTTGGGATGTGTACTCCTCTGACATGACAATAATGATGATACAGAAGTAACTTTCTGTAACTGACTTATCCTTGGCCCTTGGGATGTGTACTCCTCTGACATGACAATAATGATGATACAGATTGACTGATTGTAGTGAGAGCTCTAAATCAATGGCATTTTTTTAGGTATTCCCTTCAACATACATCCTCAGTAACTGCATTATACAAAACCAATGTTAGTCTATAGATATTTATAGATTAAATTATCATCTGCTGTTTGCTTATACCATGTGTGTATCTCTGCATTGCTTTTACTGTGTGCTTATTATTTATTCATTTGTGATTAATACATATTATTATTATTCCAGTTTCATGCTATGTTTGTATTAGGCTCATGTTGCCTAGTAGCATGGTGTCCAGCCCAGCAACTGCTTCCTCGGCATTGCCCCACAGTTCAATCCTTCTAGAGCTTTGTGACTGTAGAGTTCCAGGCCATGGTTCCAGACAGGGAAATAGATAGCCACAGCACAACCACTGCCACACGATCTCGATACAGCGCCTAATGTTCAGCAGTGCATCAGTCAGTAGGCTAGGTGAGGGACTGGTAAGCCACCATTACAGCTTGGTATGTACTTGACTTCACAAATGCCAGAAAGGTAAACAAACCAATGAATCCAAAAAGACGGCTCGCACCAGTTGCAGGCAAATGTTTTATTCAAAACAGCAGTGAAAGCTTGTAAGCGCTTTCGTCCCAAGTTTAAAACAATACAGGAAGTTCATCAGACAAGCTAAAAGAGCTAAAACTGCACTTAAATAAAGCAAGGCATATTACATAATTTCCTCTTTGCAAACTTAAATGGAAATCATCATCATAACCAAAGGCTAAGGTCCTGGATACCAAATGTAAAAATGTTACATATTATTATACAGTACAAACTTAAATTGCTAGTATAATGTTTAAAAACATATAATAAAGGCATATTGGAACATATTAAACGT
The DNA here is from genome assembly GCF_019279795.1 of Protopterus annectens. Taxonomy (NCBI): domain Eukaryota; kingdom Metazoa; phylum Chordata; order Ceratodontiformes; family Protopteridae; genus Protopterus; species Protopterus annectens. Next base: position 1,204,317,226 of record NC_056725.1, on the reverse strand, counting down.
TTCATAAATATATACATACAATTTTACTGGTGCTTCAAAGGGCATAAAGTTAAGCACTCAGAACATACAAGTTCCTATGAAAAACATCACTTCAAATTAAAAAATGTGTCAACATTTATCATATCCATTCAATTCTAACTAGTATGCTTTCACATCTCTTTAGTGTGTCATCATACTGAAATGGGCAAGACTAAAAATGAAAAATAAAATTAGAATTGAATGGGTGCTTTATGTGTCAGACTTTCGGCAATTCTCACACTTGCTTCTCACTCTTGTGAATAAGTTGCACTACCTGATATTGCTGCAGATGGTCAAATTATGCATCAGGTATTACGATGAACTCTAAAAGGAAGTAACACAAGGCTACCTAGAAATTCATACACACGTGCAGAGAGACAGAAGAATCAGATACAGCTAGGAAACACAGAAAAAAAATATGTAAATTGTGCTTTCAATATGTGTAGTATATTAGGGATCAGATTAGAGAAAGTACTTTCTGATGAGAACAACTTTACATTTGCCTTTCCTTGTCCTGTAGGAGATATGTTATCTCTGAATGAGGCAGTAGTATAGAAAGAAGGTAAATGCAAACCGTCTAGGCAGCAAGGGCTCTGTAATTGATTAAGTACAGGATACCCTGAGAACTGCATGAGAATATAGAGGAATTATTTGCTTTTGCAGCAATTAATTATCAGTATTTAACAACCAGCCACTGAATAACTTGTACATTACCAGGGACACAGGAAAAGTGCACCGATTTTTTTTTCTGCAATTTTTGCCAGTATACTTAGAATCCTCAATTTCATGTAGATTATCACATTAGTGTCCTGTGTGTGTGTGTGTGTGTGTGTGTGTGTGTGTGTGTGTGTGTGTGTGTGTGTGTGTGTGTGTGTGTGTGTGTGTGTGTGCGCGCGTGTGTGTGTGTGTGTGTGTGTGTGTGTGTGTGTGTGTGTGTCTGTCTGTCTTTTGTCCCTGCTGGCTGATGATAACCAAATCTTCCATCAGATTTCCTGTTGGCCTGCTGGTCCATTTGTTCCCCAAACAATGGGGTGAGAGCTAATTAAAAGGGGCTGTTATTATGGTGGCCATCAGGGTAGTTTGGTTATTACTGTTTAGAGGCCTATCCCTACTGCTCATGCCCAGTATTATGTCCTGAGTTTAGAGTGCAATGAGCATCAGGAAAAGACATGTCACCTACTTCTATGATTGACATAGTCCCTCAGGACTTCTTGCCCCTCCTTGAAGCAAGCACTCTTAAGGAGTTTGTGGTCTCCACCACAGATTCAAACATAGGAGTGTGGACCCCGGGCAATTGCTCCTGCATCCTCCCTCAATGAAAAGTGAGCTAGCCATCACTCCTCTCCACCCCCATGCTAGCTCTAACAGGTACCTGAGCTAATAATCAAACTCAGGACATTGGGTCATAGTCAGGGCTTTAAACCACTATGAAAATGGAGCTGACACATTAGTAAAAACTCTGGTGGAGATTAAATAATAATTTCCTGTTTCAGAAATAAAATACTCAGGAATGCTAGCAATTTAACACAAGTTTACAGTATATGACTAAGAGTGCTGCTTTAAGACATAATGCAAGTCAGTATCTCAAGGTTTAATTTTGAGAAACAGACATCTTGACCACATCACCCTTTTCCACCCATATTAAAACAGATTATTGGAGAATTTTCCACTAATACAGATTAAGGAACTGTAGGAGTTAGGAGTGTCTGGCATTTAATGCCAGAGATTAAGACTATGAGCTGTTAACAAGCTACTTCCTATAGTACAAAGTTTGATTCCTACAGCCTTCATTTGCCTATTTTGTGACGTTTGAGTAAGTCACTTAACTAGACACTGCTTTGGGGCAGTTGGGAATTTGGATTGCACATTTTAATGGTCTCATCAACAATGTGCCTACTAACTATCTATGATCACTTTTTCTTTTATTTTGATGAGAAATATGACCACAGATTTCTACCACTTGAACAGATTTTATTTTATTTTCAAAGTAAAGTTTACTCCTCATTTCCCTGAGTATGTGTTCTGTATGATCAGCCAGTTAGTTAGTTAAATTATATACAGGATTATGCTCAGGTTTTTAGTCATATCTAAGATGTTATGTGTCTGAGATAAAGATGTGTAAGAAATTTCCTTCAAGAACTGAGCAAAATGACACCCAAGAGATGAATCTTAACATCCATGTCAAGAACGTGTAACAACTGAGTTATGATTGGAGGGACTGCAACATAATTCTTTGTGGTATGTGAAGCTCTAGCTGGTTCAATGTTCTGTAATTTATAGAAAAATGCCTAGAAGTGTGACATGCTTTACTGCTTTGAAAGTTATAAAGCACTTAACACTGCCACACAGACAGTGCTCAGAAGCCAAGTGTACCTCTGATGAAGAAATGGCTTTAAAAGTTGTTAAACATCCCTCTTTATATTGTTTGTGTGATAATGGAGTGTATTACAACTTTCAAAGCTGTTTTTTTTTTCTTCTTTCTACTGTTCTGTGGTGGCTGGCACTGGCTGTTATTGACAGTATTGCAAAGTGTGTAACAAAATGTTGTTAAACACTTTTCTTACATCAAAAGGTTCTTAACAAAGTTGTCCTTCTCCTTAATTCGGAAGGTAATCATAGCACTCCATGTACATTTTAAACATATATGAAATTCTTATCCCTGCCTCACTTGAACATATTAAATTTTAAAATAACTAAGCCTTCTATACTTTGTATTTAAATAATTTTTTATCAAAGAGTTTCTAACTGGAGTGTTTTTAAATATACAAAACAAAGATTTGTAAGCCCACTTCTCATACCTGCTGTTTCATTCCATTTGTCAGTAAAAATCTTTTTAACAGTATTGTTTCCATCATAATTTATGCGATCGAGAGAGTTAATGTGTAGCCATAGGATTATGAAACCCTCTGTGGGATAAGTCACTTGAAAATCAGATTGGTAGTCTATTTATCATATAATATAACTTTTCATGAAACCATTAGCGGACTTGTCTTGAATTTGCAAATATTTCTTTCTGAGAGAAAGGAAAATGCTGCAGGTTGCAGTTTCCAGTATTCCTGGTATCAGTGCACAGGGTTAATTTTATTTACCTTGCAAGTAAACAAAGATGCATGTTTCTGAGAATTATGAGTTCAACAAATACAGTCAGAACCTGAAAGAAAGTGCAGTTTTGTCAAAAACACTTTCATGTAACATCATTTTAACATAAAATGTATTTTCTTACAGATGCAACAGATCTCAAACATCTCAAATGTTTGAAATCTGTCTTCCAAATGGTGAGGGCAGAAGGCACAGATCATTATACAAAGAAAATATTATAGCAATAACCCATGCCTGGTTGTGGGTAATGCTGGATTTACCCACGGTTGGCGTGGTTTGGTCCCGAGGGACCAAACAAAGCCAACCGTGGGTAAATACAGCATTACCCACACCCAGAAGTGGGTTATTGCTATTATACTATGACATTATTTAAGAAAAGAAACTATTACTTTTCTTAAATAATGGCATAGTATAATGCCTGTTTACTGCCCTTCCGCAGATGTCTGGCATCCACGGCAGTTCTGATGTACTGCGCGCTTGCGCAGTACATCAGAGTTGAGCAAAGCAACGGAGAAAGCAAGATCTCCGTTGCTTTTTACTGTTTTCGCTATGTTAAATGGGTTTAACATAGCGAGACAGTTTTAAAATAAGCAATGGAGATGTCCATTGCTTATTTTAAAACTGTCTCGCTATGTTAAACCCATTTAACATAGTGAACATAAAAGCAACGGAGATCTTGCTTTCTCCGTTGCTTTTTTTTTAAAATCTGTCTCGCTATGTTAAATGGGTTTAGCATAGCGAGACAGCTTTAAAATAAGCAAGGGAGATCTCCGTTGCTTATTTTAAAGCTGTCTCGCTATGTTAAACCCATTTAACATAGCGAGACAGTGAAGTTATACTAATGGAAAAAAGTCCGGGCGACCGGACCTTTTTCCATTAGTATAACTCAATTTACAATGTGCACGCTGGCCAATCAGCATGCACGTTTTGGGGGGGTCATGGTATAATATGTTTTGTATCTCTTAACACTGTTTATTTCAGAAACCAACATTTTCAGGGATTTCTTTCATTAAAGTGCTAGTGTCATCACCTTTAGAGTTCTTGGTCAGCTCAAGCACTGCACATATTAATAACTTGAACTGAACTAAATATGCATTCTTTGTTGTCTGCTGTTTTTATGATTATCTCATCAATGCATGTTTTTATGTATTTTTCATGAAGCCTGACTTCTTGAGTATGAAACATTGTATCACTGTCCACCGTAACAAACAGGGCTACTTATTATTTACATTACAACATATGCGACAGCAAACCGTAACTCATTTATGAAAGAGGGGGTTGTCAATCAGACTCTGCACTCACTGGGTTAAGCGTTGTATTAGTGCCCTTATAATGAGTACCAGGATATGTAACAGGTTCAGCTGAATGTGGCAGTGGCTGGTATTCACTGTCCCATGATTCACAGATGTATAAAGGAAAACTCAATCTTCTCACTATGCCTAATTTTATATGTGTAGAACAAGAACAAGTGGCGCAGATGTGAGAACTTCTCAGTGTTTTGAGGGAATTCTTAATAGACTTTCTCATATCTGAATTGGCATAAACTGATATAAAATGATTCTAGTTATGTGTGGAAAAATCTATATGCATATACCTCTCGTATACTGTTGCCTGCTTCCAGCAAGCAGCAAGAAGCATGAATCTATGCAGGTCTGTTAAGACTTTACCCAAGATCTTCTGTGACCCAGTGCTTCTGGCCCACAGCTTATAAAAAAAAATTAAAGTATTTTATTTACTCTAAGGGGTTCCTTAAAAGGGCACCCTGTTATGACCTTTACAAGGCTGAAGGGGGGAATGATTGGACAGTTGCAAATTTGGCAGAGAGCAGACAAGGAAAAAAGGAACATTTTAAGAACAAGGGCTGTGAAGGAAGAAGTGGAAGAGGATGGGTACTATGTTTTTGGTGGGGATAGACCACCATTTTTCATTTTTTAATAGGGGAAAATGGGGAATGAAAAGGTCAGAATGTATAGGAGAGAGAGTTAGGAAAGAGTTAAAGATTTTTTTTTTGACAAAAAGTAAAACACAGACAGGAATACAATGATGGGATGACTCTGTGAAGGGGAGACAGTACATACAGGTGGTGGACAGACATAAAAGAGAGGATGAGGAAGGCCAGAAGTGTAATATTACCCTGCTTTGGTGGGCCTCAGATATTCTTCTGCTGTGATGGACCAGGTTAGGGTGATCCAGATGGTGTGGGGTTTAGGCCTGCAATGGTTCGATGGTCCAAGCCAATTGGGATGACTAGTGTTGTACCTGCTGGAGAAAGGATTAATATTGGCCCCAGTGCCTCTCCACCACTCTCTTGACTGCAGCCTCAACCAGGTTCTGATGCCCATGTTCCTAACTTGCCAAACTATCACATTCCAAGGTGTTGATGGGTGTGCAGCTACCATCCCCAACCTATGAAATGGTCCCCTGGCAGTCAAGCAAGCAGAGATGGAGAATGTTCTTATAAAAGGGAGACTCATGGTTGAGCTGCCCTGGGCATTTCTAAACTTGCAAGAAACAGAACATAAAAGGGAACGAAAAAATTAACAAAGGGAAAAGAGACATAGAGAGAGAGCTGGAGACAACAAAAAGATTCATAAGTGTTAAATAGCAAATGCCTTTATTTCAGTGACATAAAAATGAGACAAATAATTTTTTTATTCTTGGTTATGAAACTGTTAGTAACCAGTTACATATCTTGCATTTAATAATGAAATGATAAAATGCTGACAAGTAGTCTTTGAGATTTGTCAGTTTTCATTAATATTACTGCAGTTACAATATGATCAAATAACTATTAATTTCTGCAATGAAATGCCATAAACCATTTGCAATTACACAGTAGAACAATACATACTGGCAGATACTGTGTCAGGATCAGATCTTGTCTTCAAAAATATTTATTGCTGACATAATCCATTTCTTTACACTTTTATAATAAAATCATATAAATTATAATAAATATATTTACTCACCACTTAGTAATGCTGTTAGTGTGACAGCATGACAAATTGAAATATGCGAGTCTGTAATCCTTCAATGCAATTTTATTTTTAGACATATTTATGATTTCCTTTATTTGAGTAAACTGATACTTAGAGGTCATGAAA
>NC_056725.1:1204201005-1204306005 GCF_019279795.1 Protopterus annectens | reverse complement strand
CTCTGGTTAATAAAAATATGCCTGACCTTTGAATAAAACTAAAGAGACTAAAAAACATTTTCACTTTTTGTATCTTAATATCTATATCCATAAACAACGGCTTCCAGTTTCAGAGTTTTTATCTTATCTTTTGTTAGTTTCTTGCCACTTATTCTTAATTGCCATAATAGAAGGTTTTTTTTATCCACACCCCTAAATACTTCATCTTATTATGTCCCCACAAATATGGGTATTGCTGAATCAAGTCATGAATGGGTACATAATGTATAGCTATAGCCTTTGAATTATCTTTAATAATTTTATATCCTGAAAAGACTTAAAACTACCTCATTCTGGATTTATCAAGTACAAGCTAATATAATCTGCAAATAAAGTGAACTTTTCTTGATTACCATACCAATTATATTCCTTACTTTCTTTGCAAGTGGTTCTATAAAAAAAAACAAAGAAGAAAGAGGACACCCCTACTTGGTTCCTCTGTTCAAACACTCCTTAATGGAAAGGAACCTTCCCACTTTAATTTTTGCCTCCAGTCCTTCATATATTCTCCTAATTAATCTTATTATTGTATCAGTGAATGCAAATGCTTCCATTGCTCTACTCATAAAATCCAAGCTTACTGTGTTGAATGTTATCTCTGCATCAATACCCACCAATAGCAGCAGTATTTTCTTATATTCTTCTTCCTTCTGGATCATCATTGTTCTATTAATATCATTAAATATTTGCCTCCCCTCTGGAAAAACACATTGATCACACCTGTCAGTTTTGGCAACACATCTGCCATTCTTTTAGGTAGTATACACATGAACATTTAATGATCATGGTTTAAAATTTAAATGGGTCTATATGAAGCTGGGTATGACAAGTCTTTACCCTGTTTGAGTAATACAGCCACCACAGCTTTCTTCCAAGATATTGGTGCTTCCCCACCCTTTAAAATATTACTAAATAAATTCTTACAGATCTTTATCACTTTCTTCTCTCCTAACTTCCACATTTTTACAGGAATACCATCTGTTCCTAGAGACTTCCCTGTAGACTGATTATACATCACAGCTTTTATCTAACCTCCTTCTATCTTAACTAGCTTAACTGTTGAGCCTCATTTTTCTGTAATCTTGGCATAATTATGTTTTCCATAAACATTTCCATTTGTGTACTTTCTTTGTTTCTATATTCCTCTGCTTTATACAAGTATTCATAAAATTTCTAAAATATCTCTACGACCTCTATAGGATCTTTGGTTAAGTTTCTTGTGATAGGTTCCCTACATTTGGCAACAATCCTTCATATTTTCTGTTGCCTAAGTCACTGTATTTAGTGTTTTTTGTGTTTTGGCGTTATCAAAATAGTTGCGTAACTGCAACCTTTCTAAAATTATGCATATTATTCATATATTCTATTATTTTTTCTTTAGCACTCTGCAGTTACCCCTGTTCTTGTTCTGTGAGAGTCCCCTTATTCTGTAATAGTTTAACCATTGTTGGCCCCTCCAATTAATTTCTCTTATATCTTAACCATATCTCTGTCTCTTTTATTTCTACACTATTTTTAAATTCCATTTCCATTTTAACTCACTCACTAGCTATTTCTTCCGAAGAAATTTATATCCTTTCTAGTAACTCTGGAATTATTTCCACTACCTATTCCTTAAATCCCTCTCTTTTTAACAGTTGGGTGGGAAACCACCAGTGTTTCATTTTTACTTTATTAACCAGACTTTTATCTTAGTTTTTATTGAGGCACAATCTGAAATAGTTACTGGATGTGTGTTGAAACTTTCAATTTAATGCGCATGTCCCTATGAAATATAATTTCTATCCAGTCTAACCCAATGTTGTACCTCGGAAAATAATATGTAAGATTTGTTTTGAGTTCCTAGTACCCAATTCACATCTTCCACACCAAATATTTTCTTAAATTTCTTCAGAAGTCTACCCACTTTTGTTATATTTTCCCTTCTAGGTCCCCTGGTACATCCTCACTATTGCAAATCAAGTTTTAGTCATCACCTATAAGTAGTACTCCTACCTGAAAGCTAATTATTTCTCCCCAGATTTTCTTAAGCTCCATAATATCTGTTTTTGGTGGAATATAAATACATGCCAGCATATTCCTCCTGCCTTGTCAATAGCCTCTTACTACAACAAATTCTACTATTATTGTCTTTTTTCTCCCTTCTGTCACTATTGGAGCTCCACTAGCAATCAGTATTATTTCTTCCCTTTTCTTTTGTTTCTGATATTCTGCTGAATATCCATCCTGAAATCCTTTCTTTGTCAAATCCACATGCTCATTTCTTTCTATATGTGTCTCCTGCAGCATTGCTATTTTCACTCTGCAGTTCTTAATATTATTCAATACTCTTTCCTTTTTGTCTACAGATGAAATACCATTTGCATTCTAACATATTATGGCTATAGTAGCCATCATGATAAAACATTATTGTTCCCACTTATTATACATGAAATTTTGAACATGTATTTCTAACTTTTGACTTACATGTACACACTAATGTTTGGCAGGCTGATCTTTTATACAGTTGTTTCTTCTCATCTCTATTTGAACATTTGTCTCATTTCTTAAGACTTTTTGTTTTAATGAAAACCTTCAAACAAAAAAAATATTTTTAAAACACCCCATCTCCTATTAGCTTAGAAGAAACACACAAAACTATTTACATTTTTAACAAATTAAGTTTAACCCACTGAATGGGAACAATTGCCCCAAACTGGCTGCTGCACTCACAGGTATAACCTAATCTAAAATTAAGGTTACCCATGCTAAAGTATATGTTATAGAATGTGTTCCTACTTACTCTGATTGCTGTCTGTTCTTTTCTTATCTTTATTACCCTCCCAGATGTGAAAAACATCTTGCATACTTTCAGAAAACATTAACTTGTAGCACTAAGAAAAATGCACCAGCTACATTTAAATAAAATGAAATCATCCAATGTTCTATTAACTGTATTAAAGTGTTAAGGCTGTTGGAGAGGCTACTATCTCTTATTCACTTCACATAATTTAAAACTTTATTTTTCACTGGACTGCTTGTCATTGTACCTTTAAATTTTGCATTTACATTGGCAAAGAATGCACAGAGCTCTCAAGATTAACTGTTTGCAAAAAGTATTAATTGCTTGCACCTGCAAACAGTAAAAGTAGTTAGCAATGAGAAAAAAACAGCTAACAACTTGCAGATGCATGAAGGAATTTTTGTAAATTTTACTCAGAACAGAATGTACAGAATTCCCCTGGCCAACTTTCTTTATCTGCAGACTTCTTGTCTCTTACTGAGAACATTTGCTAATGGTAAAAAGCTAATATATTTACAGATGCAAGAAGCTTAGCATTTTTTGTGGCTTTCATTATATTGTCTTATTTTTCAAGCCTATTTGCTTACAAAAACTTGTTTACAGCTGAAACCAAGGACAGTAACCTGGGCATCCACCTTTGTAAAAAACAGGGAAATTATTATCTTAGTTCTACATGTAGTATAATCAGTGCACATTTACACACTACTCCCACCACAGCAGCACAAGATAATTAAAAATGGGTACTTGTTTACTGAATATCTAACACATACAGAGTAACTGAAAAGATTCCCCATCCACACACATATTTAAAATACCCCTGACTGCACAATGTACAAAACTGTTTTACAATATAACATGCAATGCAGTTTATATCATGAAATGTTCTATACAAATACTAATAAAAACAAAAATTGTTTTACTTAGAGTTAGTTTTTCCCTTTAGTGTCCTTCTAAACATTAAATATATAATGTGGAGTAAATGCTTTACAGTCCATCCACAAGTTTAACAAAGCCAACAAATGCCCAATCTATTCGTAGACAGTTTTACTGGCAAAGCCACATTTCACAAATGTTATTTATACTTTATGATCCCACGTGTATTCACTAATTTCAGTGTTGCTGGTCTTCTTCCTGATCATTTCCATCTCTTAACACCTGCCTTGTGACATTTCCTGATTGCTGAGATGAATTTACTTCCCTTCTACCTGATGTACAGTGAGTAATCATTTTCCACAAATATTCTACTGTCTCCGACTTTTAGTACTTTGTCCTTCTGCTACATTTTTGTCAGATCCAACTCTTTCTGCTGTTAGGATTGCATCTTAACTGTTAAAGGTCTAAGTTGCTTTCTCATGGTCATGTTTGGAGCATACTCTCAATGTACCCTTTGAATTAAGAAATCTTACTCTGAAACATCAGTCCAGTTGCTTATTTATGCTTTCATAAAATTAATACAGTGTGTTCCTTCTATTTCCGCTGGTCCAGCAGAAAATCTCAGTTTTTCTCCAAGTGGTCTGTGTTCTAACGCTACCATTTTTTGAAACAGCTGTTCTCATACTAAGCCAGCCTTTTCTTCATTTCAGCCTCTGATTTTTGCAATTTTATTAGTTCACCGGAATAGTTAGTTAAAGCTTTTTCCTATTTCTTTCTACCTTTTGCCATTCTAGTTGATGTATTTCTTCAGTGTTTCATTTATCTTAATCACCTCTGAGTACATTTGATTTATTTTTCCCCTAAATTACTGGAAGCCATCTCTTGAACCAAAGCTGAAGCTTGAACTGATTTTTGCTGAACAGCTACAGAATCCTTCCCAGACAGTGTTTTCTCTTCATCTTTATTGGTTGATTTCTTTCACATTCTCCAAATGTCTTCTTTGCTGATATCCAGGCAGTGTACTTATTAGCCAGTAACTGAATTTTACCCATATAACACCTTTAATGGCACTCCTTTTTCTCAGTGTCTGTTTTCATGCTGGGAGAGCTGAAATTATCTGTTGATCAGTGTGCAGCCATCTTGGAAGTCTATATAGGTCACTTCTTGAGGTTTTCTTCAGATAAGAGAGTACCGTTACACATGTATGCATCTATATGTACATGTAAAATATAAACATATTTTCACGTACACACATATATAAGCAAAAATAAAAACAAAGTACTTAGTGAGTAGAAGGGAAACATTGTTAATGTGTTAAACAGTTCAAGTCCAACAATGAGGTACAAAAAAATAGATAAAAATAATAAGATACAAGTAAAGTCAGGAAAATAATGTGCATAAATAATTGTTTATGTGCAAATCAAATACTGGATGTAGAAACAATGGTGGGAAAGCCAACTGGGGATGAAAGAAACTAACTTTAAAATATTACTATTTTATATAAGAAACTAACTTTCAAATATTACTATTTTATATATATATATATATATATATATATATACCCGCGGTAGTGGTGCTGTGGTAGCGTTGTTACCTCACAGCAAGACGTCGCGTTCGATTCTCAGCTAGATCATCTTCTGTGTGGAGGCATCCGTGAATGGGCGTGCCTTCGTTGAAGGTTGTGCGTCAGGGCTGGTAACTTGGCACGTAAAAATCCACTACCAAACATTAGCAGACCGGAGTTCCGCTGTGGCGACCCCTAACCGGGATAAGCCAAAAGACACAACATATATATATATATATATATATATATATATATAAGCAGAATCCTGAAAGCCCAAAATCCTGAAGGCCAAAATCCTGAGATCAAAATCTAATCTGCACTCTCCACACCCCCGCTAAAATAACTCCAAGATCGCACTACGGTGGGGAAAAGGTATATTTCCTTGTCCCCACTGTATGGTGGCTCAGTAAAGTGAGTTTCACAAAAGTGCAAAGTGGGTCTTGATCTTTTCTTGTTCGAAAAAGAGAAGTAGACCCATAGATATATATATATATATATATATATATATATATATATATATATATATATATATATATATATATATATATATATATATATATATATATATATATATACATACATGCACACACACACACACACACACACACACACACACACACACACACACACACACACACACACACACACACACACACACACACACAGACACAATGCTTTTACGTGCTGTAAAGAAAAGTGAAATCTCATGTGAGCGAACTTTCTTCCTACTGTAGTTTCTGCCGGGAGTCTTTTGAATGGGATTACAACACAGCAGGGTAAAGAAATTTGTCCTTACCCAGCTGTTCAGTAATCTCAGAGTTAGTATATTTGCGTATATATATATATATATATATATATATATATATATATATATATATATATATATATATACATACACAGTTAGCAGGGGGTGTGGGTGGTGCACTGGGCTTGCACTCATGCAAAAAAATAGAAAGTAAAATAATTGTTAATTTTTGAGCATTTGCTCTGAACTGATCACTGTTTAGTGGTTTACTCATATGAGTGATTGCAATTTCATTAGACACTCATATATATATATATATATATATATATATATATATATATATATATATATATTACATTAAGGTAATTCTTATATGTTAGACATTCAGGAAGTCACTGTGGTAATGCAGATGCAGGTGTAATATCTGGGTCTATATTACCTAATCAAAATGACTAAACATCGAACATAATTTCATTGACCACTAAACATCGAACTACCATTTATACGAAGGGCCATTTCAGAGATTTTATTCCTAGGGAAAAAAATTGGTTGGCCAACTAGAAACAAAACACCACTTCAAACATTGCAAAGTGGGGAGCGGCTTCACCCCCACACCCCCCAATGTGGGGGGCTGTGCCCCCTACACCCCCCTAACTAAATATACAAACTCTGAGATTGCACTACAGTAGGGAAAAGGGCAATTTTATGTCAACAGCCAAGCATTTTTTTTCTCTAGGAAAAAAAAAAATTGCTGAATTGGCCATTCACATAAATGGTAGTTCGATGTTTAGTGGTCGATGAAACAGTGTTCGATGTTTAGCCATTTTGCTTAGATAATATAGACCCTAATATCTTAGGTGGTAAAAGATGTGGTGAAAGGTAGTTTAGTTTTGCTCTGGACATCTGTGAGATCAAAGATAAACAGTATCTGCAATATTTACAGTATTTATCAGGTCAGTGTATTATCCCAGGATGGGTAATTTGTCAGCTAAGCAAGCATGACAAGCAAGACCAATGAAGGTAATGTTTACATTACAGGGATGAATTGGGAGGAGGTACAAAAAAACTAATGGAGTGGTGTTTTAGAAGATTTTGTCTAAATATGTCCAGAGTGGATGTTCTGTGATAGGCAGCCCCAACATTTTGGGCCTAGAACTAATAAAGTATGTTCAGGAGATAGTTAATGTGTTAGGTGGTCTTTTTAGTATGGTTGCATTGGTACTGCTAGAATGTAGTTGACATGTAATAAATGATGTAAACAGTTAAGGGGATAGTTATGGGCAGTTGTGTTGTTGAAGTATTTCTAACTGAGAGTGAGGAAAACTAAGTCTGTCTTTTGAAAGACAAGGAGACAGTGATCTCTGGCAAGGTTATTGTAATAGTGCTGATATGAGGATAATAGCAGAATCAATCTGCAAATACAGACAGTCAGCACTTGGAGACCAAACAAATATGATTTGGGTAAGTAAACTAAGATTGGGAATCCATATAGCTCCAGTGGTATGAAGGTGCCCTTGTCTATTGCATAGTATGCTTCTAGGGTGAGAAACATGGAATTTTAATGACATACATAGACATTTTATTAATTTTCTTCTTTAGAATATGTGTGTGTGTGTGTGTGTGTGTATATATATATATATATATATATATATATATATATATATATGGGTCTACTTCAGTTGGTCGAAGTTTCATTACTTTGAAACCCACTTGTGCAAGACCACTTGTTCGAAGTACTGAAACTTAGAAAACCGAGTACGGAGACCACAATACAGCATGGAATGGGAATATTCCCTTTTCCCCAGTGTAGTACGATCTCAGAGTTAGTATATTTAATTAGGGGGGTGGGGCACAGCCCCCATAGATGCAGGGGCTTGCCTGCAAAAGATGTTTTTTTGTGTGTTTTTTTTTAGTCAGCTGATTCAGTGACTAGACTTCAGAGAAAGTGCTTTTTTGTTGAAATGCACTTTTGCTGAAGTGGGCATCGACTTTTCTTTTTCCAAGTCATGAAATTTGATGAAGAAAAGTAGATCCATATATATATATATATATATATATATATATATATATATATATATATATATATATATTTATAGACAGAGACTGGTGAAGAATAATGCCTAGGTATCTGATGACATTGGGCAGTTGGAGGAATTGGAGATGTAAATCTGTTGATATTCTCTTAGGGGCTTGCATCCAAAATACTAGCCTCTCTTTATCTCTTGAATGTCCCCATTTCATCATCATCCTTTTTCACATTGATTTACAAACTTCTGCTTCCTTTATTTATGCTAACTTTAACTGCATGGCTTTGAAGTACTCCTTCAAAACAGATAACCCTTGTGCTATGGGGCAAATCACCTCATCCAATTTAACTCTTGCCCTCATCATCTCCCAGAAAAAATCTTTCAACTCTATCACCTGTCCCCAAACATCCTCTAGTTAACAAAAATATGTCTGAACTCTATATATGATTAAAGGGACTAAACATTTTTCCACATTTTGTACCTGGCTATTCATAATCAAGAGTTTCCAGTTTCTTAATTGTTGTGTTATCTTCTATGTAGCCTCTTTCCACATATCCTTAGATACCATAAAAATAATTTTTAATTCATAAGCCTAAATACCTTATCTTATCATTTCCCCATAAATATTTGTATAAATGTCCCCTGAAATCCTTTGTCAAAATCACATGTTCATTTCTATCCAAATAAGTCTCTAGTAGCATTGCTACTTGCAACCTATACTTCATAATATTATTCAATACTCTTTGTCTTTTGTTTAGACCTGTAAGGCCATTTACATTCCATGTTAATATTGACCAAGCAGTCATGCGTTTGAACATGTCCCCATATTATACATGTATACACTAATGCTTGTCAGGCTGATCTTGTATGTGGTTGCCTCTTCTTTTATCTTTTTGAACCCCCACACTAATAATAATAATAATAATAATAATAAAGACATTTCAAGCCCCATCCATTTTTAACTCATAGAAAACACACAAAACTATATAACCTTTACAAAAAGGGAAAATCTATTTCTCCATACAGGAGCAGTTGCTCCAAATCAAATGCTGCATCAAAATATATTACTTGTTTAAAAGTTCCCTTCCCAGATGTGAAAATGCCTGCCTCTTAACTTCCCCTAATTTTGGGGACAAATTTGCTTCTGTTTTGCATGGTGTACATTGAATAATCATTTTCCAAAAACTCTCTGATGTCCCCACTTTTTACTACTTTTCCTTTCTGCTATAGTTTTTCAGAAGCAGCTCTTTCTGTTGGTATGATTGCATCTTTATTAATAAAGGTCTCAGCTGTGATCAGACCAGGAGCAGCCTTAGGTCAACTGGTGCCCTAAGCAAAAGGGCTCCATGACACCCCACACCACACTATCCGGTGCCTCCATCATGGTCTACTTACACCAATAAAACACTGAAAAAGCACCACTGCTAGACCGGTGCCCTAGGCGACCACCAAGTTGGCCTATGCCTAAGGCTGGCTATGGGTCAGACTTAGAGCATACACATAAAGTGCCCTCTCAGCTAACAAATCCTCCTATGAAGCACCTTTCCAGTTACTTATTTGCACTTTCATAAAATTAATATAGTCTGTCCCTTCCAGTTTCTCTCATATAGCAATAACTCTCAGAGTCTGTGTGTGTATTCTACTTTCTAACTCTTTTGTTTTGAAACAGTTCTTGAGAAGTCTCATGTTCATCTAGTCTTCCCTTCATTTCTCTTTCTGACTTCTCTAGTTCCATCAGCTCACCTGAATGGCTACTTAAAGCTTCTTGTATTTTTCCATCATTTTTTTTCATTTGACTTTATATATTCCTCCAGTGTCCTGCTTGCTTTAAACACCTCTAAGTGCATTTGATTTACTTTTCTCTAAATTACTGGAAGACATCTTTTGTACTAAAATTCAACTTTAACTGCTTTTATCCTGAAGAGCTGTGAGGTTCCCAGCAACCGTACTTTTTTTCATCTTTTCTGTTTGATTTTCCCTTATTTTCCAAATTTCTTCTTTGCTGTCACCCATGCAGAATAATTACTATCAGATAATTGAATTTATCCTAGACTGATAACCATTGCAGTCATTTTAGCAATTTCTTGGTTCATACTCTGGGAGAGCTCTAATCAATATAACTGCTTAGTCAGCTCTTATTACAGAAGTCCACATATGGATGTGCTGAGTTTTTAGGAGGTTAGTCAGGCTATGAATGAAAACAGAAAACAATATGGAACACAGGGTAGAGCTTTGTGATACACCATTATCTAAGCTATGAGTGGCATAGAGGAAATTATCAAAGTTAGCTTAGAAACATTAGCTGGTGAGGTAACTGGAACTACATTTTAGTGAATATACCAACACTGAGTGTTTGGAGGAGAAGGGTGTGATTTACAGATTCAAACACTTAAGAGAAGTCCACAGAGAGAGCTGATACAAGTGGCTCTTGGTTACCAGAGATATATATGGCATCTGGTAAGAGTGAATAGGGTTGTAAGGATACTGCAGCCTTTTGGAAGTAACATAATATATTATATTTGTATATGAATTCAGAATATTGTATATAGACTGATTGTTTAGTGTTTTGTTAAAGTGATGGGGTGATACAGAACTATAGCCTGATGGTTTGGATGGAGATTAACATTTGGGAATAGAAACTAGAGTTGCCATTTTCTATGATGAAAGGATGACTTTCTAGCTACAGATGGGCAAAAACATTAAATTTGGGAGCATTACAGGGGTTACTGTAATTTTTAGAGAGAGTCAAATAGTTTGAGACTAATAGTTTATTTTTATGACAACCTTTTAAGGTAAAATAATGGAATAAAAGGATCAGAGGACTGTGAAGAGATTTAGTTTAGTTTGTAGGAGTGAGTGCACAGTGGAATGGAGGTGAATTCTTGAGAAAGAGATTGACGTGAGATTTGTGGTGTCTCATGGTGATAATCTTATTTAGGTCTTTGTTAAGTATATAGATATGTTCAGTGGATGTGTTTCTATTACTATAGAGGATAGCTGAGGATTTTTATTCCTTTTTAGGATAATTTAAAATGATAAAACAATCCCTCGTGTTAGTTGGTTTTGCAAATATATTCTACATTTTGGAGGATTTTTTGAGATGGCAAAATCAGAGAGGGAGCATTTATTGACAACAAAAGTCAACTATTTTAATGATATAAATGGCAGGTAGCATTAAGTAATAAGGAAGAATTCCAGATAGACTAGAAAGGAAGGAAGATAACAAACAAGCTTAGAAGCTAATTAAGATTGAACTAGATATGAGAAATGTCAATGGGAATACAGTAGAATGTGGGGGAAGAAGACAGGAGAAGGTTGTAATCTGTTAAAGGAAGTCATGAATAGAAAAGGATATTGAAGTCAAAGAAAGTAGTGAGGCAAACTGAGATTTTTTAAAAGTAGTAATGTAAAAGATAGCTTACATAATGGGGTTGGGGGGATGACATAATGGCAGAGGTGTTTGCCTCACAGGCACAAGGTATAGGGTTTACTTCTTACCTTTGGTCACTATCTGGATATTGGTTAGGCATGTAATAGTCTGCAGATTGCCTAGTATTTACCTACAAATGTATATAGTAAGAAAGGGTCTTGGTCTCCCTGTACAGTGTTCCATGCTTAGAAAAATAATCTTACTACAAATTAAAAAAAACTCTTTATTTTATTTATTTATTTTTTGCAACAGTTAAACAGTTTGATAATGAAAAGGTTGTTTGGGTTGAATAAGAATATAGCACCATTCAGACAAATCTATGGTATAGACAAAATGTATCAAGAGTTAAGCACTAATTTAAAGCTACTTGTTGATACATGGGATATAAATTATGAAGTAGAAGGAAAACTTAAATGTAAGTTGATAGATGCAGAGAAAAGGTCAAAGACAGGAAGAAGCAATTAACATAATATCATGGAATATTGCAGGACTGAAGAGTAAATTAATAATTAAAAAAGATGTTAAGAAATACATAAATGGATTTGACATGGTCTGTTTTCAGGTGACCTGGGTAACAAAACTAGAAGTGCTAGGAATGTAACATGTTGAATTATATCATCTGGTAAACATAAGAACAATTATGCTTGTGCAAATGGTGGGTGAATGACACTTGTGAGCAATAGTCTTGTTAATTTTAATTCCTAAATCATTTGGGATTGGACAGTAAAACAGATTTTTTTTTCGGTATTGCACAGCTTTTGCCTAGCAAATAGTTTTGTTAATTTATTATAAAGTAGTACATGTTGCCTGACAACAGGGCAATTTTTCCAGGTACAGTACTGGTTTTAGAAGTTGTAGCATTTATGTAGTAATCCACGGTTCATTGTGTGCTTTGCAAAATATTGTAATGCTAGGAAATGTTTCAATTGCAGGGAAATGAGGGTATTTGTAAGGGGTATTGTAGTCATTATCGGGGAGCTGGCACCGTAGACGTTGGACAAGCCAGTGTTATTCATGGCATTGTTAAGTACATAGAGTTTTTCAGTTGAAATGGGGATTTATTCACTGCAGGGCTAGTCACCTGGCAGTGTAAACCCTGACTCCAGATGATTGCCACTGTTGAAGTGATACCCTGACCGCATGTGCAAAAATGGGAAAATGGGTTGTGGATAGAATGATGGATGGATGATGAGGATTTTTTTATTTTCTTTTTTAAAGACAATTTTTATGATAGAGCATTAATTTCTAATGCTAAAAAACAAAATGTAGAAGAATGGCAGGTACTCCACAACAATCGAAGCAAACCACTAGATGTATGATGAAGTATACACTTTATTCCACAAAGTAAGCTCTTTTGCGTCTCCAAGGACACTTCTTCAGACTTAAAACAATATTATACAACAACCCCCCATTAATATTCAAAAATGTGCACGCTGATTGGTCAGCGTGCACGTGGCAAATCCAAGTTATAGTAATGGAAAAAGGTCCATTTGCCTAGACTTTTTCCATTACTATAACTCTTACAGCAACACTGTCTCACTATGTTAAACAAGACCTTGCTTTCTCCGTTGCTTTTTTCAAAACTGTCTTGCTATGTTAAATGGGTTTAACATAGCGAGACAGCTTTAAAATAAACGGAGATTCTCCATTACTTTTTTAAAGCTGTCTCGCTATGTTAAACCCATTTAACATAGCGAAACAGTTTGTAAAAAGCAACGGAGATCTTGCTTTCTCCGTTGCTTTTTTCAAAACTATCTCGCTATGTTAAATGGGTTTAACATAGCGAGACAGCTTTAAAATAAGCAACGGAGATTCCGTTGCTTATTTTAAACCTGTCTCACTATGTTAAACCCATTTAACATAGTGAAACAGTTTGTAAAAAGCAACAGAGATTTTGCTTTCTCCGTTGCTTTTGCCCACAGCTCTGATGTACTGCATAGGCATACGCATGCGCAGTACATCAGAACTGCCACAGAATACCAGACAGCTGCAGAAGGGCAGCAAGGAGGCATTATACAATGCCATTATTTAAGAAAAGTAACTATTTTTTTCCTTAAATAATGTCATTGTATAATAGCAATAACCCACTTCTGGGTGTGGGTAGTGCTGGATTTACCCACGGTTGGCTTTGTTTGGCCATTCGGACTTCGCCCTCATGACCAAACCACACCGACCGTGGGTAAATCCAGCATTACCCACACCCAGGCGTGGGTTATTGCTATAATAAAACACTCCAGCTCCATTTAAATATAGCATCACATCTTAAAGAAACCAATGAAATGCCTGTTACAATACACATGATAAAAACACTTAAAGTCACGATTCTCTCATTAAGTATCTATAATGCTGCTCTATATACACAGTATCATATAATGGAATCCTTAGTATAAATAACATATAACGAAAGATAGATATATATAAAAATATATAACAAAAAAGCACAAAATGCATATATTAAACTTCTTCATTTAAAAGACTACTAATAATACTAAATAATTTTTAAAAACCCTGCTTCAAACATATACTTGTATATGCTCGTTCTTCAATTACTGAAGAAACTGCTTTCAAAAAATGAAGCATTATATTTTAGAAGCAAGATAATATTAAGAAACATATATATTAAAAAATGTGCATATAAATGTATAAACATATTGTTAAATATACATGCATGTACATACATAGAAATATATATATAAAAACAAAAACATATCTATGATAATACATATCACTCATGGACTTAATGTTTTAAAGCTCGGTCCAATAAAATTGGTTTCAATGAAACTCTATCATTCAAACCATGCCCCCTATCTGTTGTAACCTAACTATCCACTTCCCTTCCTCCTTCTCTGTATAATTACTTATATTACCTAACCTATGGAGCTGGAGTGTTTTATTATTGTTTTAAGTCTGAAGAAGCATCATTGGAGATGTGAAAGCGCTTACTTTGTGGAATAAAGTGTGTACTTCATCATACATCTAGTGGTTTGCTTCGATTGTTGTGGAGTACCTGTCATTCTTCTACATTTTGGTTTTGGACTGTTTTTTGCTTGGAGGTACCTTACCCTTGTGGTGTTCTCTCTTTTTTCTTTGCATTTCTAATGTTAGTTGGTTGTACAACTATATTGTACATTTTGATTTTGTAGTGATAAGATATAGGATGGAGAAAATATTGATAATCATAGACAATTGTTTCAATTATATGGATGAAAGGTAGCATTTAGCAGTAAGGAAGAATTCTAGAGAAACTGGAAGGGAAAATGGAAACAAGATTAGAGGCTAGTGAGATACCCAGAAGACAGAAATAAGAAATGTAATATGAAAAAAACTAGAGACAAGAAATAGGAATAGGTTGAAATTTGTTAAAGGCAGACAAAACAGATAAGAATAGTGCAGTCAAAGAAAGAAGTGAGTCAAGTAAATGAAATGATAGTTTGCATATTTTAAATTTTAGAAATGAGAAAATTAATATGGGAAGGAGAGATAAAGGTATTGGCCTCTCTGCTTGATATTCTGATACTGGAGAATGAATCTCACTGGAAATTAAAAAAAAATTCTTTGAAAATTTTATTTGAAAAACTTTTGAAAACAGTTGGTGAAGGAAGATGTTGTTTGGATTAAATGAGAATATGGCAAAACTCAGACATATCTATAGTGTGGACAAAAGTTATCCAGAGAGATAAGTAATATTATATAGGACTATAGCTCAAGAACTGGAAGAAGTAATTAGACAAAACTGACTGATATAGAAAAATGTTCAAAGACTGGGAGACACAATTAACATATTATCATTGAATATTGTAAGGCTGAAGAGTAAATAACACTGAGAGCAAGTCTTTTGGAATTGGGGCCTATATGTATTGATTTACAGAAATACTGTCAGAGATTAAAATGAGAGATAAATAGGTTGTATTAGTTAAAAGATGGAAACCAGTTTATTTGACTTCTCAAAATATAGTAGATCAGCAATTAATTATAGTAATGACAGAGGAAAATATGCAAAAATATGAAGAAGAAGTGGTGAATGAGATAAAAGATGGTCAAAAAGAAAGAGTTCCTGCATGTGACAAGGAATGGCTGGTAGGATTCTAAAACTTTGTTTCATCATGCTAAGGGAATTTGTGTGATGAGCACCCATGCACAGCATGTGTGTGATTTAGAAAATCTAGTTACATGACATGGCTATCCCAAATGAACTGGTCAGCAGTGCTATATGTTAATGAATGAATAACAAAGAGCTGCATATGACAATGAGGAAAAACAAGATGGAGGAATGATACAGAAACATTTAAATTCCATGCACTGTGATGCTGCTCTCAAACTTAGATTTTAACTCAGCCATATGTAAATATTCAGAAGACATGCATCATGCAAATATGCCTTGAGTTGCCAAAGCCACTGTATATGCGTATCTGTAGTAAGCTTTTATTGTAGTTGCTTTGTCCAGTGATGCATGACATTACCCCTGGAAGTGCAGGGTCATCCAGCTGTGCTTGCCATTTCATGCTCTCTATGACACTGACATAGTGGTCCAGTACTGTGAAGACAGGGACACCATGTGTCAGCCTCATCTGCAACTTAGTGGGAGTCATGGAGTACCTACCTTAGTGGATACCTAGGTATGTGTGGAGTTACATATATTAGCTGCAGGAACCTTTCAGTAACCTAGTAGGGAGGGAGTGGGAGTTTCTCAGGCATCTACTTTGAGAATACTCCATCAATTTCTCAATGTCATACTTCAGCATGTGGGTTAGTGTATGTGGTTGCCATTTACCCCAGAAGGGGGAGCAAACACCATATTGGAGTTCTATGACATAGCTCCAGTGTTGGCTGGTGACTTCAAATCAAAGGGGGGCTGCTGGAGTCAGCTGAATGGGTGGGGCCAATGGGAAGGGGTGTGGCCAACTAGAAAGGGGCAGAGCTATGCTCTAAACCACAAAACTGGGACTTTAATTAAATATGCTGCCCTGGGTGGCAAACCGTTATTATGAGAGCCCAATCAAGACAAAATGAAGTGGAGAAGAAAAAAAAAATATTTCAATGCATTGGCTACATGACAGCTTACTTACTATCTAGATGGAAACAAAAAGGTTGTGAGGCATGAAAAAATAAATTACTTTTTAAATACATTACTGGAATGCCAGTTGAAATAAAGTATAAAAAACAAGCAGCACTCAACTCAAACCACTTTTCCTTGTTCTTCAGTTCTAATTGTAATTTATATTCAGCTTTATAAAAGTACCAAGTAACATGCTGAAAGCAGCAATCTCTGTGATACTGATTAGCCCCACTTGTAAAAATGTTTCTTATCCAAAAAGACCTGCTGCAATGCTGCCTGACAACCACTATCTACTTGTTTCATGGGGAAACATGATCAAAGTAAAAAATTAACAGCAAACGAGAAACAAGCTCAAGATAAATTGTTTAAAGGATTACTGCACAGGTTATGGGCCACACCTGATATATTAGCATTCTGTTCAATTTACAGGTAAAGCTTGCAAAGATGACTGCAAGTCTCCAGCAAATGTAATGAGACTCTGAAAATACTGTAATCCTATCCTTTATTTTCATCACTGTCATATGCATTTCAATACCTAAGGCTTGTACGTTACCTAGCTATGTAAATATTCTCTGCATGGCAACAACAAAAAGGCTTTCAATGTTAATTCTTTAACAGTATGCTTATTAAAGCTTACTTCCATCTTACAATCACAGACAAGCTTACCAAATGGTCATTAAAGCATTGCTACTTAAACACAGAGCAACATGCACTGCAGCAACATGCATTTTCTATATAATAAGAAGCATAAAAGCAACAGTATAAAAATATGACAGAAAACCAGAACATTCTGCAAAATCCAGGACAGATAAAAAGCCACTGTAGTACTTGTGTCTACCTTGGATGGGGGAATATTTTGCACACTTACAATACATAACTGCTCCTTGCCTTGCATGGATACATCCAGAGTCACTACATGGGATAGTGGGGTACAACAAGTATGTCACCATTTGAAATGTCTCTGGCTGACGGTGATGGCCCTGACACATTTGTCATACCTCTTAACCTCAGAGTAAGAAATCTGGAAAAAGCTATAAATAGATGTGGAACAAAGGCCCAAAAATAAGGACAATTTTTAAATATTGCTCTTATAAACTTAGAAAGATAATAGAATAGTAGGTCTTGCATTAGTATGCATTTTCTGAAGGGTATGAAATCTGAAATCAAATATCTCTCATTATTTCCTAACATCAGTCTTTAATGATTTGCCAGAAAACATTACTTTTATGAAAAACGGACCAAAACTGTGATGCAAAAATATAAAATAGCCACACAATGCAGGTGGGAACCTGTCAAAAAGGGACACTTTTTTAATATTAGTACTGTTAAGTTGAGCAGCTGACAAAATAAGAGAATCTACATGCATTTCTAAAATAAAAGTAATCTGTAACACTGATCATTAAAATTATTTATTAATTGTAAACCCTCCACGTTCCTTCCAAAATTACCATTTTGTGGAGGGATTATTAGGGGGAGAGCAACATTTTGAGCCAAAATCGGGGACAGCTGAGAGGTTTGTTTATACCTAATTCTATCAAGCAATTTATTTGCACATACCTCTCAACCTTTTAATGCAGGAAATCTGGACAAGTACAAATATATTAGGGAAAACAAACAGTACTAAAAGTTGCTCTTGTATAAACTTATATAGTTGATAGAACAACAGGTCTTGCTTTAGCATGCATTTTTCTGAAGGGTATGAAGTCTGAAACTCAATGTCTGTCATTATTAAGTGACTTCAATCCTAAATGATTTGCCAGAAAACCACACATTTTATGAGGAACAAACCAAAAATAAGAAGCAAAAATCTATTAATTCTGCAAAAATCTGGACAGTTGAGAGGTATAGTTCAGCTGGGAGAATTGTGTGGCAGAAATCCTACACGACGGACTTAGCTCCCTAGGTGTGGACAATAAGTAAGTACCCCCCCCCCAAAAAAAACGAAGATCTAAGAGAAGTGATTGCTTCAGTCTGGCTTCATCACTTTCAGTAGCATTCAGACTCGGTGAAAATATTCCGTAACAAAAAAAGTTTGTGCTTGTAGACAGTGGATTTAACTGGTTCCTAATCGAACACATTCAACCAAGAACTGGGAGGGGGCATACCTGAGCTGATCAGATAATCAATAAAAACCTTCCTGATTTGTATTATATTCCTTGTATAATACAGTACAGTTGTTAGAGGGCATTTTAAAAGTATTGTTTTGAACATTTTTCCAGTAAACAATGAAACAAAATGCATGCACCAATAATGACAAAAAAAAACTGCCCAGTTCAGAACATTTTCATTATAAAAGTCTACTCAAACTTCTACAGTCCACCAGTATTAGTAAATATACACAATCTCTGCAGAAGTAAAAGTCATCTAAATAATTCCACATTAAAGAGATCTGTAACTAATGAAGAGGTTGCTGCTAACAAACAACTTTATATTTCATTTTTAAATCTACAAATAAAGTACCTGTTGCCCTTGAGGAATAAATTGCCTATGTTACATTAAAACAATGATAGGCTAGTAATATTGCAATAGGGAATGGATGGCAAACTAATAACAGGTTCATAGTTACTAGGTATCTCCACCAAAGAGGACATTCACAGGCCTGCAGCTTCTGCCCCCTTTAAAAGTACATCAGCTATGCATCTACATACTGTGGGAGCAGAACCCACAGCCTTCTGCATCTAAAAGTAAGTACACTACCTGCTGTGCTATTAACAATACAAGTAGGTTTAGCATAAGCAGCACTAAACTTCTCTTCAAGCTCTCAGCTCCTTGTAAAAGCCAGTCAACACTCAACGATATCTCTCAACTTTGCAGCACAAGAAATCTGGAAAAAGCCAACATTTATTGGGGGGGGGGGCAAAAGCCGAAAAACTAGAGACACATTTTAAACATTGCTTGTATAATCTTGGAAAGTTGCTAGAATAAAATGCTATCACCATGCAGTTTACTGCCAAGTTTTGAATACAGGACCCTATGCACTACAGTCAGAGAAGCAAACCACTATGCCATATAAGCTGCTTCATGAAAGACATGAAGACTGAAACTTAAATGGCTATCATTTAGTGAATTCAGTTCTCACCATAGTATAGCTCTCATCCTCCTAGAACAAAACATGTGTTCAAAAATAATAATGGGGGAATACAGTCCCCAAACATATTCAGTTCTCACCATAGCTGTCAACCTGTTAGCACAAAAAACCTTGACAAAGCCAATAATGGGGTAATACAGCCTCAAAAATAGGGACAATTTTCAAATATTGATCTTATCAACTTAGAAAATTGCTAGAATTAAAATGTTTTGTGTAGTGTTAACATGTATTTTCTGAAGAATATGAAGTCTGAAATTCAAATGTCTGTCATTTATTAGAAAAACTGCAGAAAACCACAGATTTTATGAGGAACAGAACAGGTTCAGGAGAAACATATGAGGCAAAAGTCTGCAGTGGTGGTGGGTGGGTAACTGAGGCTCTTGCTATGTTACCATGTATTTTCTGAAGAATACAAAGTCTGAAATTGAAATGTCTGTCATTTATTACAAAAAATGCAGAAAACCACAGATTTTATGAGGGACAGAACAAGTTCAGAAGGAACATATGAGTCAAACCTCTGCAGTGGTGGTGGCTAGGGAATTCAAACTCTTGCTACCTGTATCCAAGGTACAGGGTTTGAGCCTAAATAAGTCTAGCCACCTGGAATACTCAATTGGGGCATTACACACATGCATCCCTACTTACTTACTTCTCACAAACACACATCCCTACCTACTTACTTCTTACACACAAACACATCCCTACCTACTTACTTCTTACACACACACACACACACACACACACACACACACACACACACCCCTACCTACTTACTTCTTACACACACACACACACGCACACAACACACACACACACACACACACACACACCGAGAATGCAGCAATATTAGAAAGTCCGATTGTACCACACACAATGCACGATCACAAAGAAAGTCACACACCAGGAATGCTGAGAAAGTTCGATCGTATTTACACACACACACAATGGCCCGATCGCCAAGAAAGTCACACACACTGGGAATGCTGAGAAAGTCCGATCATATTTACACACACCAGAATGCCCGATCGTGAGAATGCAGCACTATAAGTCTGATCTTGTTTACATGCAGCAATAGAACACCAGCTAAGGGCAAGAATGCAGCAATATAAGTCCGATCGTGTTTACACACACCAAGTGTGAGAATGCTTTAGTAAGTCAGTCTGAGCAGCAGCAAAATATTCCTTAGAGTCTGCTAATGCTTGCTTCACACACAGTTTCATACCAGTGAGAATGCTTATCAGTCTTAGTGAGTTTCTGCCTGGACTTCCTGCTAATGCTTGCTTCTGAGAGCTGCTAGTTCGTGATAGTGGTCCCAGTTCGAAATATATTCCTTGCAGAAGTTCCAAAGTTCAGCAGAGCTTCCAAACTACAGCAGCAAAGTCCAGAGCCGCCATTACATTGCAGCAGCAGTCAGTCTGTGTGCCCGTAGCCAATCAGAGTGTGTCTATGATGAGCTGGAAGTACTGGGAGCCAATCAGTTGCTATGGACTGTAGACACTGCAGTCCATTTACCTTACAGTCTATGTGGTTTGTAACCGCATCGACTTCTGGGACATCTACACTGATTTTCTTCTTTTTGTAATCCGGACTGGTTAGATGGCAGTCCAGATAGGAAAGCAGACGTGCAGGACTTGCAGCTAGTTTTCTTTTCTTTTCCTTTTACAGCTTGGGGGTCTGCAGTTCTGCAGTCCAATAGCACGAGCCGCCCCTGTTCATTTCCCTGAGGAACTGGGCATCATAGACTGCACCTACATTGAAATAATGGCCCCACCTGGTGAGCTGGGAAAGAGGTATGTGAACCCCAAAGGGTATCACTCCATCAACTGCAAGGAGATCTGTAGTGTACATGCTATTATCTGTAATGTGTGTGCTGGCCACCCAGGCAGTTTTCATGACTCTCACATGTGCCACACATGTTCATAGGTTCATAGGTTGGTACTGGGCTATCTGCCCGAAGGCATATATTAGCCCAACCATGTTGTGCAGTATTCACCGCCCCTTTAGTAGTTCCCTAGACCCTTGTACTAGCAGCTAGTACCCTTGGCCCCTATCTAGTAGTGCTGTTGGTGTGACCCCGGTGTGAACTTTTTGTTACCCATCCACTCATCAAGGCTCCTCTTGAAGAGTGATAGTGAGGGGCTCTGTCTTATGTAGATCGGGACCCTGTTCCATAGTAAGGGAAGTCTCTGAAGGAATCTATCCCTCCAGCATGTTCTATTCATTGTTGTGTTGAGGTTTATATCCCTAGAGCGTGTAGCTCGAGTAGATTTGGTTTTGCTAAGATGGAGCATGTTCAACAATTCTGGGTTGGACATGGCTCTGTACGTTAGACAGAGATCACCTCTGAGAAAGCGATATGCAACAGAGAACAGTCTTAGCTTTTTCAATCGTGCTGCATAGGGCAACTGTTTGAGGCCAGTAATCCTCTTGGTTAGGTACCTTTGTGGTCTCTCCAGCTGCTGGAGATGTCTAGCCAGGTACATTCCAATTGGTGCATTGTACTCAATAATGGGTCTGATGAGGGAAGAGTAGAGGGGCACCATTACATCCTTAGATCTTGATGCAAACCCTTTCATGATCAGATGGGTCACATAGAAGGATTTTCTAACCACTTTGGCAACATGGTTATCAAAGGAAAGCTGACTATCTACTTGGGTCCCTAGATCCCTTATTTCTTCTTCAGATTTCAGGGGATTACCTCCTATGTTGTAGTTTGCGGGTAATCTGTTTTTTCCAAAGGGGATTACTAGGCATTTTTTTGCATTTAGCTTGAGACCATGGCTTTAACACCATGCATCAGTCTCATTTAGGCCCTTCTGGAGGATCTCCATGTCGGCCGGAGACTCTATTATAGCACCCAGTTTGCAGTCGCCCGCAAACTTAGTCAGCCATAGCCCTTCCATGCTTGCCTGTACTTCTGAGAAGTATATGCCAAACAGGAGGGGCCCCAGGACAGAGCCCTGAAGCACACCACTCATTACTGGTCTGGATTCGGACATAGATCCCGCTACTCTTACTTTATGGGATCTGTCTGAGAGCCAGTTTGTGATCCATCTTGTGACATAATGGTTTATGCCCAGGCTGGTGAGCTTATCAATAATACCTGAATGGGGAATGGTGTCAAATGCTTTAGCAAGGTCAAGGTAAGCCGTGTGTACCTCCTTTCCCTTATCTATAGCCTGAGTAACTGTCTCAAATAAATCCACCAGGTTCAGGAGGCATGATCTGCCCTTGACGAAGCCGAACTGTATGGGGTCCAGCGACTGGAGGTTCCCAATCTCTCCATTTAAGAGTTCCATAATGATTCACTCCATAGCCTTACAGATCAGACTGGTCAGGCTTATTGGTCGGTAGTTCCCAGGGTCTGTTGTGGCCCCACCCTTGTGTAGTGGGACCACCACTGCCATGCACCATTCTAAGGGCACATATCCTGTGGAGAGGCTGAGACTAAACAGGGTATTAAGATGTGGGGTTAATTCCTTTTGGAGCTCGTGTATGACACAGCCTGGGACACCATCTGGTCCCATGGAGGCAGTGTTTTTAGCTTTAGATAGAGCCTTGTTAATCAACGTATCAGTAATAATTGGACTTGCACAATCCCCTAGAATGGTAATAGGCCCTGTAAGTGGTGAGGGGGGGGGGATTTGCACTGAATCTGTCAGCCAAGATGTTAGCAATGTCAGAAGAGTCAGTGTATTTTGTTCCATTTTGTACTAGCTCAGAACAGACCTGAGCATTGCCATTTAGGTTTTTGACGTAGCCATAGAAGGCCTTATGGTTATCCTTGGCATCCCTGGCAACTTTCTTTCAAAATTAGCTTTAGTTGACTTGATGAGGGCCCTCAATTTCTTACTAATGCTGATCAGGGATGATTTTTCTACTTGAGATTTGGCCTTTTCTGTATAAGTCTCCTCCTCTTATTGTAAAGTTTGCTTATGGCCGGGGTCCACCAGACTGGTTTATTCTTGCTTGAGGAAGGAGTCTTGGTTTTATTTGGGATAGCATGGTCCATGCAATCCTGAAGATGCATATAGAGTGCCTTGGTGTAGGATTCCACATCCTGGATATCATTATCCTTCTGCAAGGCAATAGTGAAGCTTTCCACTTCGGATGCAAGTAGTTTGAAGTTTGCTTTGGAAAGGTTTTTGACTATGGTTTCTTTGATTGGGGGAGGTGGAGGAGTGAGAATGTCCAGCGTTATCAGTTTGTGGTTGGATCTGACCAAGGAAGGGGTGATAACGGGTGTGGTACAATGGGCACCCATATTTGTGATGATTAAATCCAATATGTTGTCCCCTCTAGTGGGGGAACATACTAGTTGTTCAAGGGCATTTGAATTTATAAATTCTATGAATCGCTGAGCATAGGAGTTGGAACATTGGTATTTCACCCAGTCTATACCAGGGTAGTTGAAATCACCCAAGATTATGGTGTTGGGTAGGACCTTTATATTTTCCAATGTCTCAAGGAATGCAGAGTGAGCATCTTGGGACATGGTGGGTGATCTATAACTGGCTACGACTTGAAATGTGGTTTTGCCTGCTGATAGTTGCGCATGGATGATCTCTGGGCCATCATGCTGTGCTACTAACCTGGAGATATGGGTATCCTTGATGAATATGGATACACCTCTGCCCTTTGTATTGCGATCCAGTAACTGAGGCCGGAAGGTATGATATGAATTGTAACCTGGCAGTGCTGGGGTGCTCTCTTGAGCCTTGAACCAGGTTTCCGTCACTGCACAAACATCGATTTTCTCCATGCTGAGGAGAGCCTCGAGTGTGTGCATTTTGAGGTTGAGACTTCTGGCATTGAGTAGCATTACCCTTAGTTTTTGGTTACCTGTGCTGGTTACAGTGGTTGGTTTGTCCTTTGAGCCTTGCCTAAAAAAGGCACTATGGGGACAGCAAGAGCCATGGCCAGTATTTGAAAACCTAGGGGTGACAGGTGCAACCCATCTCTGGCAAAACAGTGAGGCTTGTCTATCATGTCATCCCAGGCAGACAGACACTGGATCCCCTTAGAATGACACCAGAAGCTTAGCCAATTGTTGAAATTGATCATTTTGTCTTTGTATTGTGGTATCATTCTAGGTGAAGGTAGTATGCTACTCAAGGTCAGGGTCATACCAGCTTGGGCTACATGATCAGAGAGCCCCTCAATGTCTCTTTTCATGTAGTCCAGGGAGGTATGTCTTAGATCATTCACAGCAACATGTACAATGACAGCATCATACTTGTACTTGTTCTGGAGTGACTTAAGTGCCTGTGTTATGTGGTGGATCCGAGCACCTGAGAGGCAGCTGACAGTAACCTTCTCCTTGTTCAGCCTGGTGAGTGGAACATCCATGTGCCTTACTATAGAGTTTCCTATTACTAGCGTGTTAGGTATGGTGTTTTGCCTTAAGGGCTGTTGTGAGGCACACTGCTGAGGTGAATTATGTGTTTTCTGGCTTGTGTTTGGGGGTGCAGGTTGCTTGCTTGTCTGCTTTGGAGAGCACTGTTTCTTTTTCAGATTGGTACCTAGTGCCTCTGAATATGTTTTTGTGCATTTATGCGTATGTTTTGCCGGTGCTTGTTTTGTAGATTCATGCGTGACAGGTGGTGTGATGCAAGTGTGTCCCTTATCCTCTTGACTGTCTGTTACTGTCATGGGTTGAAAGTGCTTAGCCTCCAGTCTGGCTGTGTATTTGCATCTCTCACAAGTGTTTGTGTCTAGAGGTAAGAGGATAGGGTTGTCTGTATACATGAGGCAGTTGTGACACTGCCTCAGGATGCCCAATTCCACCAGATGAAATGGAGAGTACACCTGAAGCTGACTTCTGGACATGCTTTGAAGAGTAAATTGAACTTAAGTCCTGCGGATGATCGAGGGTCTTATGCTATATTATAATAGTGCTGTCTAGGAAATCTGGAGAATAATAGTGCTGTCTAGGAGATTAGGACAAGTGCTGATTTTTGTTTTGCAAGTGCTGCAATAAGAGCAGCTGATCTGAAGCACTTGAGGCTTGTGACTTTTATCAACAGCTTGTGAGGGGTTGATTTTCCACAGGGCCACCTTCTGTGTGCCTCTGGATATGCCACTGAAACCTGGCTTATGATACCCATCATAAATCTATACAATGAAACTGACCAGGTGTACAACCACTCACACAGCAAACCAAAAATATTATAGAGCATGTGTTTGGACTGCTAAAGGCATGCTTTTGCTGTCTGGGCACATCCATTGTTGCCCTGCAGTATGACGCTGCCACATTTGCCAAAATACTGACCATGTATGCTATGTTAAGTAATATTATAGTTAATAAGCACTTACAGCAAGGTTGTCTCTTACAGGGACAGAAGTTCTCAGCACCACAGGCAGTGGTAGCTGAGACAGACAAGACGTCAGAGGAGAATCTAGCAGAAAGGAATGACATTGCCATACAGAGGCTGGCACAGTTAGCTGTGGTACTAGCAAAGAGGGAGGAGACTGCATATAGCTTTGCAACATAACCATACAAGACTTAAGCAGAAACATCAGGGTAAAAGTGATGCATGCAAAAATACCAGACTGTGCTTATACATGCATAGGCTAACCATGCTGTGCATCGGAGAATGGCAACACAGCTAACAATATAAAAAAGGCAGGTACAATAATCGTCTTTTGCACAAGGGGACAAGGAAGTATAAGACTGCACATCATTCACAGGGAAGTGTGTGAGTGTGAGTACAAGGTGTAGCAAGTTCATTTATGGGTAGTGTGAGAACTGGATTTGGGAGGTATAATGTGTAAAAGGGCCACAGTCAATGTATACGTGTGTGTGTGTGTGTGTGTGTGTGTGTGTGTGTGTGTGTGTGTTTGCGCTTCTATGCAGGGGTACAGCCTCAGCACATGGTGCAGCACTTTGTCTCAATTTACTGGACAGGACCAGGGCATGCATGACAGAGGGTGTAGCTTCCTTTGCACCTGCCTGCCCATGACAGCTGGGTATACCATGACCTTGGCTAAATGTTGGTGTGAATGACATAGACCAATGCCCTCTAACAGATATGTCAGCATGACAAAGGCCATGACCATGGGGGTGCCCTCTCCTGGGTGTAGACAACTTCACAATTAAATTTGCTGTGGAAGTGTTAGCACTGCCAGAGTGAGATCTCACCCAGCCGTGGCCATGTCAGCTAACATCTGTGAAAGTAACAAATGACCTGCCACAAGGATGGCAACTCATTTCTGACATATCACCCAGATATGACACTGCACAAATCAATGTGTGTTTTAGTCTATTCAACGAATCTCATATATGTTTGATGCACTCCCATAGGTCAGCATCCACAGCCTGGATCACCCTCACTATCTCTGCCTTGGCTGTGGTGGAACTTGCCTGTGTCTGAATGATGGCCCAGCACATACATTTGGTGGCAGCTACTGACAGACCAACCTCAGGGACAGGGTGGTAGCCATAACTCCAACAAGCACCATAAACAACCCCTGGTGTAGACCTCGTGCCCATGAGTGCTAGGGGCAGATGCAGACATCTCTTGTCTGGGGGCCACCACACATCTCTAATCTATAGTGTCCCCATCGATCTGTCCACTGTCAGATAGTTGTGTTTTCTGGATATCCACAGGTCTATATGCTGCAGCCATACTCTAGTAGGGAATGTGGGGGGGGGGGTCATACTCTCTGTATCCAACACAAACACTCTGCACCCCCCTGAATGTGCCAACACATCCCCATCATCATCATCAGATGCTGCAGATCCTTCAACATAAGATGGAGCAGTTCCACAGGGCTAGTGCCGGGTAAAGAACCACTTGTTAATACACCAAATGAAAAATATACACCATGGAAGCAGGCTCCAGCACCACAACTACACATGTGACTGATATCGTTACAGCTAGAAAAATATGATCACAATTAATACTACTGATGGGCATGGAACTTGGATCCCCATAAGTTAGGCAGATTTAACAAAAATTACACTGATTATGTGTTAAGGAGTTGCAGCTATTAATGCAGTGAAGTAGAACTGCATACTTGGGACATCTGCAGCTAAAACTCTCTGGGGCCTGTCCAGCTCTGCCCCAACTTCCAGCACCACACTGTTGGACTCTGTGGAATGGAGTTGGTACTGCCTGTCATCACGACCAGGAACTCCTACATCTCACTAAGAGGTGGCTCAGTTGACAGTGCACTACCAGTTGCCCTCCATTCCCATGCCATGGCTTCTTTTTGGTGGGTGGCAATACAGATCATATCTGTAGCCATACAAAGGACCATGTCATAGATGTGGGTCCTGACCACCCACAGAATTCACATCCTTAACCATTTCAGCCTAGGCAATGTCATGGAAGGGCTGCTCAATGGCATAGACAGCTAAGAGCTATCAGCCATGAAGAAAGAGTGTTTGTAGTACCACATTTTCCACATCTGTAAATTTGGACTTGTGGATGGATGTAGAGGGGCCACCAGATGCAGCACTTTTCTCAGAGACTTGATTTTTAGGCTTTACTCTGTTGGTATGCGAAACAGGGGAATTAATAGCTTTGTTCTTTCATGGCCCTACGAAATCTGTAGAATAATCCTATTCTACTAGGCCATATATTATGCTCAGTTTGTGCCTGACTCTTAGATATGTAGACCCAGAATCTTTTACTAAGTGTCAGGAATGGTATGTGTAATGAGCACATATTCCTCACAAAACAATTACAGAAGAAAAACTACACAACACTTGACCTTTATAATACAAGATTTACTAAGGTTCTGTCTCATTACATATGTGAAAGACAAACAACAGTAAAAGAGTAATGAACATTTCTCAGAATATGAGCCCAAGGGGTGTCCCTATTTTCATTAACAACTTTGCAATACACTGCATTATAATACCTCTCAACCCATTACAGCAAGAAATCTGGACAAAACCATAAATAATGGGGGAGCAGAGGTCCAAAAATAGGGACAATTTTTAAGTATTGCTCTTACAAACTTAGAAAGTTGATAAAATAACAAGTTTTCTGTTAGCATGATTTTTCTGAAAGGTAGGAAGTGTGAAACTCAAATGTCTGTCATTATTTTCTGACTTCAATCTTTAATAACTTGCCATTGTTTTGCCAGAAATCCACAGATTTATGAAAAAGTGTATCAAAAATATGAGGCAAACATCTGGACAATCTTTGAAAATCTGTACAGCTGAGTTATGTTAACATTATATATATATTATATATGGCTTACAATCAAAATCTTTCCTCGACAGTTGGAAGGATGAACACAGAGCGGCAGAGAGGCAAAACTATAAACACAATTCCTGTCGACTGTGTAATGTTGATAAGTAGATTGTGTTCATAGTTTGGACCGTTGGTATTTTGAAGGGGATCGCACTACAGTGGGGATCAGGAAAATTACCCTTTTCCTCACTGTAGTGTGATTTTAGAGTTAGACTATATAAGTAGCAGGGGGTGTGGGGGTGCAGCTCCCCACATGGGGTGTGCAGGGCAGCTTTCCCCCCTGCAAAATGATAAGACATTTTCTGCCTCGTAGTGGATTTTTTTTAAGGATGGTGAGTGGTCGAATGTCAGTTCTTTCCTTCGAAGGAATCGACATTCTAAGCAAGCGTCTGGATTTTATTTCGTTGCTCCAGGTCGGGGTTGTGAATGGTCGAGGAAAGCCTTCTCAACATTTTGATAGTAAACCTCAATCTCTCTCTCTCTCTCTCTCTATATATATATATATATATATATATATATATATATATATATATATATATATTCAATATTATTATATTATATTATAATTATATTATATTTTTATTCAATATTTCTCTTTCCCTTTGGGTACTCTTCTTCGTAGATATATATAAGAGAGTATGTATGGGTTGTATATATG
The DNA here is from genome assembly GCF_019279795.1 of Protopterus annectens. Classification (NCBI taxonomy): domain Eukaryota; kingdom Metazoa; phylum Chordata; order Ceratodontiformes; family Protopteridae; genus Protopterus; species Protopterus annectens. Next base: position 1,204,276,537 of record NC_056725.1, on the reverse strand, counting down.
TATATATATATATGTATAGACTATTATTCACAGCAAATAAGATCTGAGGTAATTCTAGCAGTGCATGGTGGGATAAGGGGCTGGTCTCGAGCTACTGGCATACCTTGAGCTTGCTATCGGCCGTGTTGGAGCCGAGGTCTGTGGACCTCTACGATTGCTTGTTCCCTGAGATTGGGAGGAACATCTGGGATTTTTTTGATAGGAATGGGAGGGGTAAAGAATGGTATGAAATATCCCCTGGAAATTATGCTTTGTACCCAAGTATCCGATGTTATGTTTATCCAGGCTTCTGGGTACAAAGACAAGCAACCCCCGACTGCCTCCAGAGCCAAACAGTCGGGCCCCCTTTCAGGAGCGCTGGTAGGACTGACCCGGGAACTGACCCCTGTCACCCTGTTGCTGTGGACCCCCTCTGCCACGGGGGCAGCGTCTTCTGTTATAACCCCCTCCTCTGCCTCTAGAGGGGGTTTCACCACGTGTATCGTGAAAGGTTGCTGGAGTTTTTCGGAACCACATCTCCCCCCCCCCTAGGGACCTTGGGGTAGGGCCAAGTAGGAGTGGAAAAGCGGACCCCAACGGCAGATAAAGTCTTGCCTTCCTGTTCACACCTGGTTAAAGTTTCCTTTACTTTGGGCCCAAACAGTAATGAGCCATCAAATGGGGTATTAATAAAAGAAGACTTGAAGGGTTCTGCAAAGGAACAGGCTTGTCTGCAAAGAGCAATGCCCGAACTAGCGGCTCTACTCGAACCATCAGCTGCATAAGATATGAGACGCATGGACGAGTTCGCTATATATATGGGTCATATATATATATATATATATATATATATATATATATATATATATATATGGGTCTACTTTGTTTCGTTGAATCTCATTTCAGTGAATTTCATTTAACCTCGACCACTTCGCTGAAAACCCAAATTACTGAAAACTCATTTCACTGAATCTCATTTCACTGAACTGCAATTAGTATATATGGCATTGTGTAAAGCACCATAAGGCAAGTACAACGTATATGCCCTTTTCCCCACTGTATTGCAATCCTGGAGTTAGTTTATATAATTAGGGGGGGTGGGGGCTCAGCCCCCCACATTGGGGGTGTGTGGAGGTGTAGCCCCCCACTTAGTTTGAGTATATATTGTCTTCTGGAGAGAGTTAGTCATTGGTGTTGCAACTATGCATGTCTATTGTTTAAAATATGTTGTTTTGAAGTTTTTGGTAAAATACAACATAAAGCAAAGAAGGTTGGAGGCTATGCCCCCCACACCCCCCAATGTGGGGGGCTGTGCTCCTCACACACCCTGTAACTATATATACTAACTCCAGGATTGCACTACAGTGGGGAAAAGGGCATGTACCTTTTACTTGCCTTACAGTACTCTACACAGTGCCATATATACTAAGTTCAGTTCACTGAAATGAGATTCAGTGAAATGAGTTTTCAGTAATTTGTGTTTTCAGCAAAGAGGTCGGGGAGAAATGAAATTCATTGAAATGAGATTCAACGAAACAAAGTAGACCCGTGTGTGTGTACATATATATATATATATATATATATATAAATAATGTATATATATATATATATATATATATATATATATATATATATATATATATATATATATATATCCCTGCAGTGAACCTCTCAACACACCTTACAATTACTGACAACCTGACTCCCGCTCAAACATTAGAGTAGAGAAGCAAAGTTACCATTCTTAAACTAAATGAACTGCGTGAGAAGTAGCATTTACCATATAAGCAGATATCTGACTCAGAAGGAAAACTTTCAGCAAAAGCAGCTGTGGGATTCAACAAACATCTTTCACAGCTGTTTTTTTTTCCATAATGTGAAAAGGAGCTGAGCTCCTCATTGTGCTTATATTGTGTAGATACATTTCTCTAGGCAAGATAATTATGCAAATTAGGACTGATCTCATCATTATTTCTGAATTGCTCAATTTGCATGATGAGCTTACCTGATGAGCATTATATAGTGTTCCACATTGTGATGTGCACACACCTGAATACCTTCAGGCAGCTTCTCATAAGCACAGAAAAATCATTTTGTTAGGGTGGAGAGAATTGTCATCCTTTAATTGTTAAACACCTTTATTAAATTATCACTTAAGATATAGATAAACTTACATTAACATAAAAGAAAACAAACTATGTTAACATTTTTTCAGTTTCATACGTAATACATCACATGTATTCTTTTTTGTATCTATTATCAGTCCAAGATTACATAAATTGCTCAAGTTCTGCCTTCCCCTTAAACCTTACTCCTCCTGAACATTATTTTGCATGTATTGTTCCCACAATTTCCATTTATTTCTATGTAAATTTCTCCTTTCCTTTTCAAAAAATCTGACTTCCAGTTCTTTTATCTCTGTTACAGTATTCAATACTTCATATATCATTGGTGTATACTTTGATTTCTACTTTCTAGTAATTGATTTTTGGCAGTCACAAGAATTAAACTTAACAAGACCATACTATGCCTAGGCAATTCAGATCCTGTGTCTCAGCTCAAAAGAATAATTTCCTTCATACCTCTCAACTGTATAGATTTTCGCAGAACATTCAGAGTTTTGCCTCAAATTTTTGGTCTGTTCCTCATAAAAATTGTGTTTTCTGACAAGTTAATAGGATGATCCAAGGATTAAAGTGACTAAATAGGTTCATAGGTTGGTATTAGGCTATCAGCCCTAGGGCCTATACAAGCCTAACCATAACAATTCCCTGGCTATTTCTTTCTACACTATTTACTTCCCTGGACCCCTGTCTAGCAGGGCGACTGATGTGATTCCTGGGGTGAATTTCCTTTCTCCCATCCAGTCATCAAGGTTCCTTTTGAAGAGGGCCAAAGAGGTGCTCTGCTTGACATGTATGGGCTGTCTATTCCAGAGTCTGTGGAGTCTCTGGGTCAGGAACCTATCCCTCCAGCATGTTTTGTTTATTGTGATGACAAGGTTTAGATCCCTGGAGTGTGTGGCTCTGAGGGATTGGGATTTCTTTAAGTGTAGCATGTCCAACAGCTCTGGGTTTGACATGGCCTTGTATGTTAAGCAGAGATCGCCTCGGAGTAGACAATATGTGACAGAATATAGTTGGAGTATTTTAAGGCGGTCAGCATAGGCATCTGCTTTAGGCCTGAGATTCTTGCTGTGAGGTATTTCTGCGGCCTTTCCAGTTGTTGCAGATGTCTTGAGAGGTACATACCAAATGGAGCGTTGTATTCTATAATGGGTCTAATGAGGGATGAGTACAGTGGGATAATGACCTCCTTTTTTCTGGATGAAAAGCCCCTAGTGATGAAGTGTGCCACATAGAAGGATTCTCTGACTGTTGTGGTGATGTGGTTATTGAAGGTGAGACCACTGTCCACCTGTGTCCCTAAGTCTGTTATCACACTTTCAGTGTTTAGTGTACTGCCACCTATGTGGTAATTCACGGGTGCATGTTTTTTCCCAAAGGGGATAACTATACATTTCTTGGCATTGAGCTTGAGCCCATGGCTCTGGCACCAAGCATCTGTTTCTGTAAGGCCCTTTTGTAGAGGATTGACATCATTTGGGGATTCAATAATGGCTCCCAGTTTGCAGTCATCTGCGAACTTTGTTAGCCAGAGTCCCTTAGTGTTGACCTGTACTTCAGAGAAGTAGATGCCAAACAAGAGCGGTTCCAGGACTGAACCCTGAGGTAATCCACTTGTCACTTGTCTGGAGCTGGATTTGGAGTCAGCTAATTTTACAGTGTGGGTTCTGTCAGTAAGCCAGTTGGCAACCCATTAAGTGATGTAGGGATTAATGCCCAGCTTAGTAAGTTTATCTATGATTCCAGAGTGGGGGATGGTGTCAAAGGCCTTGGCGAGGTCCAGATAGGCTGTGTGGACTGCCTTACCCTCTTCCACAGCTCTGGAGACTGATTCAAAGAAGTCAATCAGGTTCAGGAGACAAGATCAGACCTTCATGAACCCAAACTGTTTTAAGGTTGCCAATGTCTTTGTTTATAAGTTCCATGATAATATGTTTCATGGCCTTGCAGATCAGGCTTGTCAGACCGATGGCCAGTAGTTCCTGGGATCCAAGGTGGATCCCCCCTTGTGGAGTGGGATAACTGTAGCTGTGCGCCACTCAGTGGGCATGAAGCCTGAGGTGAGGATATGATTAAACATGACACTTAAGTGAGGTGCCAGTTCATTTTGTAGTTTATGTAGTACACAGCCCGAGATGTCATCTGGTCCCATGGATGCTGTATTCTTAGCTTTGGAGAGTGTGTTTTTTACTTGTGTGGCCATTATTACCAGAATTTGGCAATCTTCTGGTATTGAGATGGGCCATTTAGGGGGTGAGAGGGGGGTGAAGTTGGCACTGAATCGATCTGCCAGGATATTGGCAATATACTTGGAATCAGTATATTTAATGCCATTCTGCTGTAGCTCAGAGCAAATCTGAGCATTGCCATTTAGATTCTTGACATAGTTATAGAATGCCTTGTGGTTGTCTTTGGAATCTTTGGCAATTTTATTTTCCTAACTAGCTTTGGAGGATTTTATGAGGGATCTCAGCTTCTTACTGAGGCTTGTAAGGGAGTTTTTTTGCATCCTGGGATTTTCCTCTTTTCTGCAACAGTTTCTTTCTTTTGTTGTAAAGTTTGTTTACGGCAGGGGACCACCAGATTGGCTTCCTTGTTTTGGAGGAGAGCATCTTGGTTCTATTTGGGATGGCATGATTCATGCATGAGTGGATGTGCTCGTGCCTTGGTGTAGGACTTAGCAGTCGAACTTTCAGTTCCCGTCTGCATGGGTGTCATGAAGTTTGTAACTTCTGACTTGAGTAGCATGAAGTTGGCTTTGGATAAGTTTTTTATGGAGGTTTCCTTACTGGGGGGGTGGGGGTGGGATGTGGATGTTAAGGATGATTAGCTTATGGTCTGACCTGACCAACAAGGGGGTGACCATAGGTGTGGAGCATCGATTTCCCATGTTGGTAATAACCAGGTCTAGGATACTGGAGCCCCTGGTGGGACTATGGATTAGTTGATCCAGGGCATTGGAATTTATGAATTCCAAGAATCATTGGGCAAAGGTGTTGGTACACAAGTAGTTTTCCCAGTTAATGGCAGGGTAGTTGAAATCACCCAATTTTAGGATGTTTGGTTGTATATTAATATTTTCCAGTATGTTTAGAAAGGTGTAGTGAGAATCTTGGGGCATGGTGGGGTATCTGTAGCAAGCTACAATTTGGAGTCTTACCTAGTGTTAGTTGCACCTGGAGAATTTCACAAGCATTGTGATGGGCAACTAACCTGGTGGTGTGAATATCCTTGGTGAATATGGACACTCCTCCACCTTTGGTGTTTCAATCCTGGTTTGGTGGCCGTAAAGTGTGGTAAGAGTTGTAGCCTGGTATTGCAGGGATGCTCTCTGGAGCCTTGAACCAGGTCTCAGTTACTGCACAGATATCGATGTTCTCCATTTTTAAGAGTGCCTCGAGAGAGTACATTTTGAGGTTTAGGCTTCTAGCATTGAGTAGCATTACCTTCAGATTTTGCATGCTTGTACCTGTTACGGTAGTGGTTTTGTCCTTTGATCTTTGCCTAAAAAAGGCACTATAGGTGTGGCAAGAGCCTTTGCCAGTAACCTGAATCCCAGGGGCGACAGGTGCAGACCATCTCTGGCAAAGCATCATGGTCTGTCAGTCATGTCATCCCAGGCAGACAGATACTGGATCCCCTTTGAATGACACCAGAAGCTTAGCCAATTGTTGAATCATTTTTGTCCTTATATTGTGGTATAATTCTGGGTGAAGGCAAGATGCTACTCAGGGCAAGGGTCATACCTGCCTGGGCCACATGATCCAAGAGCTCTTCCATGTCTCTTTTCATGTAGTCCAGGGAGGTACGTCTCAAGTCATTCACTCCAACATTGACAATGACAGAGTCATATTTGTACTTGTTGTGGAGTGACTTGAGTGCATGAGTTATGTGTCAGATCCTGGCACCCAACAGGCAGTTCACTGTAATTTTCTCCTTGTTCAACCTGGTGAGTGGGATATCAGTGTACCTGACTATAGAGTCACCTATGACTAAAGTATTAGGTACGTTGTCTTGCCTTAGGGGCTGTTGCTGGGTGGCACACTGGTGTTGTGAGCTATGTGACACTTTGGTTGTGATTGGTGTTTGTGTTTCAGCTTCGGAGGTCGTTGTTGCTTGGTCAGGTTACAGTTAAGGGCCTCCGCATATGTGGATTTAGTGTTGCTATGTGTCCATTAGTGGTGTGAGTTTAGAAGGGCTATGTGTTGTTTGAGATGTAGTGCAGGTGTTAACCTTCTCCTCTTGACTGTCTAGCACAATCTTGGGTGGAGAGAGCTTTGCTTCCAGTTTGGCTATGTAAGTGCATCTCTCACAGGTTGTAGTGTTGGGTGGTAGGAGGAGAGGGTTGTCTGTGTACATGAGGCAATTGCTGCATTGCCCCAGTATGCCCAGATTCACCAGGTGGACAGGAGAAATCAATGGAAGCTGACCCTTGGACATGCCTGGTTTGGTGCTTTTTTTTTTTTTTAAAGTACAGGAGCTGTTTTTCCTTACCTTAACAAGGTACTTTGCAATTATAAGCTGTTTAGTGCCTATAATTAATTTCTCCTTATTAATAAGGAGAGTTGAGTACTTCCATGGTGGTGCAGTGGTAGCATTGTTGCCTCACAGTAAGAGGTTCTCCCATTTGATTCTTAGCTGGAGTGCGGGGAGTGCCTTCTGTGTGGAGTCTGCATGTCCTCCCCACGGTTGGGTGGGCGTTCGAAAGAGATGTGTAAATGGGCGTGCCTTCATTGAAGTTTGAACATCGAGCTGGCACCTCAGTGTTCGTGAAAATCTACTGCCAATCATTAGCGGACCGGAGTTCTGCTGTGGCGACCCCTAACCTGGAAAAGCCAAAAGACAACAACACCAATAAGGAGAGTTGAGTGCTTGTATCAGTTTAAGGCTTCTTAGTGCTTTCCAGCAAGTATTAGAGCAAGTGCTAGTCACAGGGATGCTTAAAGGTAAGATGAAAAAAATGTTTTATCCTAAACACTGCAGTGTGCACTAGAAAAGTTAGATGTGAAAGTAGGTAACTTTAGTTTTACTTGTCTAAAAAGTTAAGTTTTAGTGGAGAGTCACTATTTTTAAAACAGCAAGACGGATTGAAAGGGGGTGATCACTTTTGTATTCTGGTACTATGGAATACAGTAGAATGGCCAATAAATTTAAATAGTTGAAGGGGAGTGATTTCACAAAATGATAATTTTGTACTTACTCATACAAGCCAGTGAAAGCAGAGAGGAAATGAGATATATGGTCAAATTAACATAAGAGGCAGGCAACTAGAAAGACAGTGGTATTTAAGAACATGACAGTGACAGGGTGGAGGGGGTAGGGAAAATTTTCTGCCTGACTCACAAGAGACAGAGCTTTGGGGTCTTTTGAAGTTTTAATATGCAGTTAAAAGCAGAACACAAGCAAAACACAAGGTAAAGAAAACAAATCACAGCACTCAAAATATAAAAAGGCAATAAACTAATACAAAATACAACAAATAAAAAGCAAACCAACATTAACCTTACAGCAAAGTGTAGCAGAGTCTGGGTGAGCCTTTCAAATAAAGCTTTGAAATGTTTTATTTTACCCCTTAAATAGAAGGTTTAGCTCATAGCTCCACCCCCTCAGTTCACAAATGATTAACCTTAAGTGACCTCTTTTGCCTTATGTATGAGTCCTTGATTGATCAGTTCTAATTTCTGCCTGACTCACAAGAGACAGAGCTTTGGGGTCTTTTGAAGTTTTAATATGCAGTTAAAAGCAGAACACAAGCAAAACACAAGGTAAAGAAAACGAATCACAGCACTCAAAATATAAAAAGGCAATAAACTAATACAAAATACAACAAATAAAAAGCACACCAACCTTTCCCTCACAGCAAAGTGTAGCAGAGTCTGTGTGAGCCTTTCCAATAAAGCTTTGAAATGTTTTATTTTTACCCCTTAAATAGAAGGTTTAGCTCCTAGCTCCACCCCCTCAGTTCACAAATGATTAATCTTAAGTGACCTCTTCAGTCTTATGTATGAGTCCTTAATTGATCAGTTCTAATTTCTGCCTGACTCACAAGAGACAGAGCTGTGAGGTCTTTTGAAGTTTTAATATGCTGTTAAAAGTAGAACACAAGCAAAACACATGATGATGTATTTCAGTTTCAGACTTCATATCCTTCAGAAAATGCATGCTAACACAAATTCTGTTATTGTAGTAACTTTCAAAGTTTATAAAAGCAATATTTAAAATGTGTCCCTATTTTGGGGCCTTTGTCCCCCCATCATGTCAGACTTTGTCCAAATTTCTTGTGCTAAGAGTTTGAGAGGTATCATTTCTTTAGTTATTCCCATTTGTTCACCCAATATTTCTTTACTTTTTTAAGAACATTTTTTATTAATTTAACATATTTATAATACATACACAGAAAGGAAAAATTAAACATCACATATTGTTATATAATGATATGAATACATTGAATCATCAAGATAATTTTACACAATTAACATATTAAGAGTCCTGGTATTTCAATTGTACCATTTCAAGGTTATCACAACCACTAAAGCATTAGCATGATTTATAGATCTTATTATGATCACTTCTTTTTCAGTTTTCCATAGTATTCTTTTAAATTTAAAAATTCTTTCAACGTAGGTACTGAGTTTGATTTCCATTTTTTGTAATAACTTTTCCAGCAACTGCCAAGAGACTTCAAAAATTTTTTATTCTTTGGCTTTTACAGATATAGGGAGTGGAATATTCATTAGTATTCCTGATCTATCAATGATCCCTTAAAACATATTTATCTCTTCCCAATATACATTTAATTATTTTTTCACAATCTAAAAACATGTTTTTCCAGTCAACTTTTACATCTTTACTACATCTCCAACAAACTGAAAAATTCATTTAACTAAACTTAGAGATTTTATAGGGAGTAACAAACATTCTACGTATATATTTCCACATAAAAACTTTCCAGTACAAACTTGAAGAATTTTGACTAACTGATAACTAAGTATTGAGTCACTCAATCCACTACTATCTAAAAAGTTCCAGTATTTTGCATCACAATTATTATTATTTGTAATTAACTTAATAACTTGGGCAAGCTTCCTTTGTAAGTCAACCTACATTTGCTAATAGCATTCATATATTCATATAGTGGGGGAATAATGTCCTATTCCTCTTCACTCATACCATCCACAAATTCAGTTATTTTTTACTAATAGATAATTTGAACTGTTTTAGCAGATTCATACAGCTTATATTCTTTCATTAAATATTCTGGGGACTTAGCATTTCCTTTTTCAAAGCAACTAGACCATAATACTACTCCATTATTTTCTAGTAAATTAATTTTAATATTGTTCTGAATTTCCTGAAATCTAGAGGTGTGGGCAATGGAAAGGCACAAACATTTCCATTTAGATATTAATGGAGTTATAAAAACACATGTCTTAACTGTTTTAAGAACTAATTTCATGTATGCAGAGTCTAAAGATTGAACTGAATTTCCTTCTCAGATAAATTTTGTTAACCAAATGAAAGGATCATTACATAGTTCTAATTTATTATATTTAATAAACTTATAAGAATTTAGTATAACCTGTTCTTTGATGGTTTTCTGTTAACTAGTACAAGTTAAGTCTAGCCAGAGTATAGTATAGTTAAAACTTGCAGCAATACAATAAGATTTTGCATCTGGGAAGGTAATATCACCATACTCCCATATTCTTATATGATTTCTTTAAGCACTTCTCAGCTCTTTAGGATACCACAAGAATGAAGTTAATGTTTTTTTTCCATTTTCTTTAAAAGTTTTTTTTGTCAGGTATTAAAGCTATTGAATGTGACATATATATATATATATATATATATATATATATATATATATATATATATATATATATATATATAAGCTTGGGTAGTATAATCATTTTAATAAGTACTAACCTAGCCTCAAAAGTAAAAAAAAATCATTCCATTACTTTTTCAAAATTATTATTAATAATCTTACTCACATCTTGATAGATTTTTATTCCCAAATATTTTAGTTCTTTTCTTTCCCAGTTATATTTATATTTAGCTTTAAACTTACTATCTAGTAGTTGATTTAACACTAAAGTGTCAGTTTTATTACTATTATTTTCAATTTTTTCATCTATTTCTTCAATTGAATAATTTAAATCTCCTATAGTTAGTAAAGCATCATCTGCAAAAAGTTGTATTTTAGATTGACAGTCTCTGTTAATTAGGAATTCAACATTTTTTACTGCTTCTTATACTAAAAAGGTTTGATAATTAATGCAGATAGTAGACGGGACAAGGGACACCCTTGCTTTGTGCCTTTGTTTAAAGTGAATCCTTGAGAAATGTAAGATCCAATGCTTTAGAGTCTCTATACAGGTGTTTTAATATTACAATAAACTGTTCTGGAAATGCAAATGCTTCTACAGTTTTAAACAAGTAGTTCTAATCTGCAAAATCAAAAGCTCTCGCAATATCTAAGCTCATTAAGGCCAATTTCTCATTCATTCCTTTTGCTAAATCTGAGATAGTCACCACCCTTTTTATATTATTGTATGTTAATCTATTGAGTATAAATTATGTTTGATCTTTATTAATTAATCTACTATATCTCTTAATCTTGTAGTGAAAATGGAAGTAAATATTTTATAGTCTACATTTAATAATGAAATAGGTCTATATGAGGAAACTAACTTATTATCCTTTCCTTGTTTTAAGTATCAATGAGATTACAGAAAATTTCCATGAAGGAGGAATTATTTTGTCACTCTGAATTATCCTGAAAAATACCACTCAGTAATTCTATAATATTTAATGGAAGCAGAGTATACAGTTCCATACTTAAACTATCTAGCCCTAGAACTTTACCATTTTCCCTTTTTTAAAGATTCTTTAACTTTTAGCAAGGTTATAGGCTTATTCAAAAGAGATATTTGTTGATCATTTAGTTTCTTAGTAATATTTTTCTTTAAATAATTGTCAATTTTGTAATCATCAGGGTTATTATTTTTTATCTTAATAAAGATAATCAGATATTAAGATCATCATGGAATTGTTTTAAAAATATTGAACATTTCCTCTATATCTGAAGTAAGCTTACTAGTATGAGGTTTCAGATATTATTGATTTGTGCCTTTTTGCTTAACATCTTACTTCTACTAGCTAATCTATGTATACTTTTTGAAGTCATTGCATAATTGTACAGTTTTATTTTTTCTAAAACTATCTCCACTTCATGAGTTAAAACTGTTTGATATTTTGTCATTATTTTTAATGACTTCGATATTCTGTAATTTCTTTGTTTGTTGCTCAAACCTTGCTTTGTGTATTTCACTTTGTATTTCTAACAATTCTTTATCCTACTCTTTCATTTTATTACTAGCTCATCTTTCCATTCTATCTTTAATATGCATTTTAAGAACTCTCATAATATGACTTTACTAACATGACCATTATCATTCAAAGATAAATAAATCTCAACTTCTTACTTAAGGTGACCCTTAAACTCTTTTAATGTCATCATATATACTAGAATTCTATAAATAATCTGAAATATCCTTATATCCATTACTATATCAATACTTAACACATTATGATTAGATAAAGGACAAGGAATACTTTTAAAATAATTCACTTTATTAAATAAATCTATAGAAGCATAAATCCTATCAATTCAATTTTGCACCCCATGGGTATAAGAATAATAAGTGAAAAACAATGACTTTTCTTCTGCTTTTACTAGTAAATCTACTAAATTATTATTACTAATCCATCTATTTAGTGCTTTAGGTGATGTCACATTCACTTGTATCTTCTCTACAGATAGGCAGTTAAAATCCCCTGCTAAAATTAAACTACCCTTCCAATGCCTTAGTAATAAGTTTAAGTGATCTTTAGCCACTTGTGCAGCTATTCCAGGGATCCAGTAAAAAATAGCTAATGTATAGAGTTTGCAATTCTATTTAATTATTACAACTGTATACATTCCTTTGGGATCATTAATGGATTCAATGACCTTAGGCATTACAGTAGCTTTTCTCCAAAGTATAACAGGTCCTCTCCTCTTTTTGTTAAAAAAAAACAGATGATAACATTTCATAACCTAAGTTTTTTAAATATTGTACATGTTTATCTATCAAGTGAGTCTCTTGCAAGAATATAATGTCTCCTCTATTTAATTTTAGATATCTTGCTAATGATTTCCTTTTGTTCCCATGATTTAATCCAGTTACATTAACATATAATAGATTAAAACTATCTATGCTGTCTATTTAAAAAGATTTATTTTAAAAGATAATATGACACATCTATTTACCATATTAATTTAATTATATATAAGACTCTAATGCATTTCTCCACCATTATCTTAACATTCCACATTTTTTAAATCTCCCTTTCTAAAAACTAAACTACTAAAACTCATAAATAACCGAAAACAAAGACAAGTCTACAACTATAACTGTATATATTGCTAATAAAATGTAACCTACCATGGATACTAAGGTTCCTAGTTTTCTTATTGAATAAACAAACTACTATACTAGCACTCTACCTACCAAGGCCTAAAAATTCATTAAAAAAATAGCCAAAAGCTACTGTGACTTACAAATTATTAATATAATATTACATACAGGTAATAAAAAAGTGACTTAATTTAATCATATATTTTGCCATTTAAAACTGTCCCCCATTACTACATAAAAGTTTAATAATCCTCTTCTATCAATCACAAATATTAAATAATGCAAGTAATAGTATATTATATACCTATTTATGTAATAGGAGTATAAATTACCCATTAAATATTCCTACATTATTCACTTGTTCAACATTATTATAACTAGATTTCTAAATAAATAAATAAATATAAAAGAGTTGGACCTGAAGAGATATTGACATCTATAAACTTATAGGTGGCAGGTAATCTTATCATACTAAGCTATTATACAAAAGGAAAATCAAAGCATATTGATAACAGGAAAAGGTTTAATTTGCTACATCGTGGTACAATAAGGCACCAGTTCATAAGGTAGGAAGCATAGACAATAGACAATGTAATTTTACCATTATAGCATACAAAAATAGTGAAGAAAAATAGGCAGGGTTAACAGTTCATACTCTAACTTAACTGAAGACTCACAGAGACAGGTGGAGGATGTGTATGACATTTTTTCCATGCTGTTTCTGGAACAGCAAGGTTAAAAGAATTATCTGGCTTAATCAGTTTAGAAACCACAGAATTAAAAGACTCTGATTTTCAGAATAATGTGAAGGTTTTAGATATATTTATTTATTTAACATTTGTTAACCAGTAAAGTCCGACTTGCAACAAAGCCAGTTTTCAGTGGAGGCCTGATGAGAAATGCTCCAGATGCATGTCTTTGTAATGTGAGGGGAAACCAGACCACCCAGAGGAAATACACATGAACATAGGGAGAACATGCAGACTCTACACAGAAGGAACCCCAGCTGAGAATCGAACCAGAGATCCTCATGCTGTCAGGTGACAATGCTACTGCTGCACCACTGTGTCATCCATATATATCACACATACATCAGAACTTAGACTTAAAAACGTTAATGACTAAAGCTATTTGGGACTTGCGTAAATTAGCCAAGTTGCTGGAGGTATTAGCTAATAGTACCTTTGAGACCATAAAAAACATCACTATTCATCAGGGCACATCTGTAGATTATAAGTGAGTAGGCATAAAACCCATATATTCAAACCATATTACAGTAATTAGTAATACAGATATAAGGTAACTACAAAAGAAGGTCCCTGGAAACTTTTATCAGGGACCACAGTGATAGCTGTTAGACTGAGGGTATTCTTAGTGAGTTCACTATAGTACATTAGGGTAGAATAATAAGCCAGAAAATATAGAGTCAGCCATGTGTTTTCTTATATGCATTCAGTTTCAGGGAAAGACAGTTCATTAGAAAGGAAAAGATAATCTTGCTGGCTAAGCATGAGATGGGTAGAAATAAAGACTGTTCCTTTTTCAAGGGAAAGATATGTGTACTTGCTATGGAATGCTAGTTAAAGAATAGGCTGTGAGGCGCATGCAAGGCAAGGCCTGGAAACCAAGGCTAAAGAGGTGTGATAAACATTACAGGGTTTTTGTAATATTAGTATATACTCCAGACACAGTTAAGGTAGTCAATAAGTCACTCGAGCCTGAGTACAGAAGTCAGGTCAAATATCCATACTATTCAGGAGGAAAAGACTGTTTCAGTTAATATTGTTCAGGAGCATCAGAATATACATGAAGAAATTTTGAATATATTTATTAGTACTGTTATTATCTTGCATTCCAGAATTTCTGCAGACTGCTATTATTTATCACCACTGTTATTGAAGACAGTATTCTGATATTGTTAATATCTAATAAGGCATAATTAACTGAATTACAGTGTTTGCAGACTTTATTGTAACAGTACAAAAAGACTTGGCACATAAAAGAGAGCCTGACATCTGTTCAGCACAAGTTTGGGTAATTAATAGATAAAGACTTTTATTCCAGTCTCATTTCAGTTGTTTCCAGTTAATTCCAGTATACTACAGTCTTATCAATTTGAACTTTCCATATATATTTATCATGTTAAAAGACATATACATATTTTATAGAGCTAATAAAAGTTCTGAATTCATTTTTAAAGTACAAGTATCTATATTTCAAATTTCTGCAACACTCAACATGACAGATATCAAAATATTTAAAAATCCTTTAGCTTATCAAACTAATTCATAAACATATGTACAGTACTGAGGTCAAAAAGAATGTCTTGCTATTTCTACAGAGTCAAAAAATATTTGCAGTCTATACTGTATTTAAAAATTTCAATGTGTTTAATTCAAATTCCATTCTCCCTTCTCGGATTTAAACATATTGAAAAAAATCTACTTTAATTTCTATCAAAATGGATGCACTGATTCGGCAATAAAACACTCAAATTTCAGCTTTGACTTATGAAATGAGTTATTTCAGGTAGTCTTAGCTAATCTAATAACATATAACATGTAAAAAACTTCAAAGTTCACATGACCAAGTTTCAAATTTTAGCTTTCAGATTGTTTTTGAATATCTATAAATGATTTTCTATGTAATATATATCTTTCTTAAAAGCAGTTTATTATATAAATATATTTTTCTGTCTTATTTTCTCACTAGTATTCAAACTTATTCTATATATCATGTATTTTTAAAATCGGGTACATATTACATTATTAAACTTTTAAAAGTTTGTATGTCATATGGTCGACATCATATGATCGAACTTTTAAATGTTTGAACGTTTCAATGGAGATCTCTGTACAGTGCGGAATGGGAAGGTTTTCCTTTCCTGCAATGTAGTACGATCTCGGAGTTTGCATATTTAAAGAGCAGGGGGTGTGGGGGGTGCAGGGGCACTTGTCCCCTGCTTAAAATGGTCAGGTAGTTTTTTATTTGTTTTTTGAACTTTTAAAATTTTGATCATATGGCTTTGACCATATGATGTTCAAACTTTTAAAAGTTCGATAATGTAATATACACCCTTTAAAATCTCCCATCAAAGAGTTATTTAATCATCGGTTTTCTATTAAACATTATACCATGACCCCCCATTAATATTCCAAAACGTGCACGCTGATTGGCCAGCGTGCACGTTGTAAATCGACTTATACTAATGGAAAAAGGTCCGGTCACCCAGACTTTTTCCATTAGTATAAGTCGCTTTTAAAACACTGCCTCGCTATGTTAAAAGAGTTTAACATAGCGACACAGGTTTAAAAAAAGCAACGGAGATCTCCGTTGCTTTTTTTAAAGCTGTCTCGCTATGTTAAACTCCTTTAACATAGCGACACAGTGTGTAAAAAGCAACGGAGATCTTGCTTTCTCCGTTGCTTTTTTTTTTAAACCTGTCTCGCTATGTTAAATGGGTTTAACATAGCGAGACAGCTTTAAAATAAGCAACGGAGATCTCCGTTGCTTATTTTAAAGCTGTCTCGCTATGTTAAACCCATTTAACATAGCAAAACAGTAAAAAGCAATGGAGATCTTGCTTTCTTCGTTGCTTTTGACCACAGCTCTGATGTACTGCTTAGGCATACGCAGTACATCAGAACTGCCGCGAATACCAGACAGCTGCGGAAGGGCAGCAAAGAGGCATTATACAATGCCATTATTTAAGAAAAGTAATTATTTCTTTTCTTAAATAATGTCATAGTATAATAGCAATAACCAACTTCTGGGTGTGGGTAATGCGTGATTTACCCACGGTTGTCTTTGTTTGGTCCCTCGGGCTTCACCCTCGGGACCAAACCATGCCAACCATGGGTTTTTCCCCGCATTACCCACACCCAGGCGTGGGTTATTGCTATATTATAGTATGTGTACTGCTCTTTTATTAATATTACATAGTAGATATTGCATTCCTTGTGCATATGCATATTATTAATAAGAAGGTTACTCTTATTAATCCTAGTATTACAGAGAAGCTTGACTATTTATAAAAGAATCCTTGTTTGCTTAATTTGAATGTGTGCTTTAGCCATTGTGAACTGCTGTTCTGATCTAAGCTTCCCATACTGACATTAGAATTTGACTACACATATGAAAATGACAACTCACAACACACAACAGCTGCTAACTTCCTCTACAAGTTTCTCATTCCTCTCAGTTCTTTTAAGCTGTTCTAATCAGTAACAAACATCTAACTTTACTTCTTTCATTTAATATGTAAAATTAATATGTATAGTTTGAGTTAATAACACTACAGCACAAACTATTAACATGCAAAATGTAACCAAATTATATGTTAGCAATATCTCAGTGTAAAACATTACTATAGCTTTTGTCTTTCAAATTCTTCATTTCTAAGAAAAGAAAAATGTTATTTTGAGTAGATTTCTCACATATGTACTTGAAAAAGAAAGAAAAAGAAAGTTATTTTCTTTTTTTGCAGACATTAGTGATGAACTTTGACCCAGAATTTCTTCAGGACAGCTCAAGGTGGGAAGAATCAAGCATTCTGACAGAAACAGAACATTCTTTTGTCCTCAAGCTTTCTCCGACTGTCAGTTGCTTCATAAATGACCTGTGGAAGGAATGTGTTACATAGGAACAAAGAAAATAAAATCACCAATACTTTAACACTTGTAATTAGCATATTACTTAGATGTGACTTTCAGTTAACCTAGAAATGCACATACTAAGCAAAGTTGAGCAAATAATATAAAATTCTTAACTTACATAGCCTTAAAGTAACCAGTTCAATTCCTTATAATTTAATGACATACTCTTACAGGAAGTATATGTTTAACATTTAGAAACACGTTTGTAAGTTTAGTTAAATGAAATATATTGTCTTTCACTGTAAATATGGTAAAACAATAAAAATAACAATTTATATTCCTCATCATGAAAAATGTTTTAGCTTGACATATATACACATATGTACATATGTTTTGAAGCTTAAAGCCCTGAACAAATATTTCACTTAAAGGGCAAATCTATTGTTTCAGAAAATAAAAGTCCTGAAAACAGAGAATGAAAGTAACTTGTTTTTAAGCTTTTTCGTTTTAGAAGCAGTTTTCCAGGAATTCATCTCTCTCTCTCTCTTTCTCTCTCTCTCTCCAGGAATATACTGTTCCAATTCATTTTTTTTTTCAGTATTATTAAGGATTTTATTGCTGTTACTAAAAGTGGATGCCTCCTCCAGCATGTTAAATATTTTGGTTTCTTCAGAAACAAATAATTTGATCTTTGCAGGAAACACCAAAATGGTTTTGATATTGTTCTTGTTAAGTTCCTTGATCAGTGGTAAACAGGATTTTTTTTTTTTACTTATTACTTTACTGGAATAATAATTGTCAAATCTGTCTACATGTTCACCTATTTTACTAGGTGGGCTGGACCATGCTGTTTTTAATATTTGATCTTTTTTTAAGCTAGACATGAACTTAGCTATAATTGAAGATGGTGGTGCATTTTCCTTCTTAAGAAGTTGCTCTCAGAGATCTATGTGCCCTATCAGTTCCAAAAGATAAAGTTTCAGGTAGATTTAATGTTTTATGTAGACAGGTAGTTAAGGAGTTTATTATATTGTCTCCCTCATACTTTTCAGATATATCATAAATTCTAATTTTATTTCATCTCAGTCTATTTTCTAAATCATTGGATTTTGATATGCACCAGTTATTTTGTTTTAAAAGAAATTCAGTCTGAGACTTGCCTTCAGTTATTCTCCCTTTATGATCATTTAAAGCTTATTACATACTACTGTGTACTTTGTTGTTTCATAAGAATTTCTAAATGTTCCATCTTCTTTCTGGTCTCTTCCTTGAAATTTTCTAGTTTGGAATCCAGTTTGCCTATTTTAAGTAAGACATCCTGCATACTAGATATTAGTGACTATATGTCTTTAACACAAGAATCCTGAGTACCATTTCTTGAGTGTCTCATGTTGAAGTTTCTTCTCTCTTAACCAAGCAGTTGAAATTCTAACAGAAAAATTACAGCTTTTAAAGAACTTGAAGCTATAAATCTTTTCTCTAATGATGGTGAATAAAATTAGCTAACGAGTATCTCCATGTTTTCATTTTTTGATTCTATTTTCTGTCACAGAAAAGTTTTCAGTCACAGAGCTTTCACCATTTGCAGTTTTCAGTTAGCCATCTTGGCCACCCCTCCCCCCCAAAAATATTACTGACAGAGTGTTCTGTAGGGAATTGTCATCCCAATGATTAACCATCTAAAGATGGAGTCATTGTAAAGCACTCATTCTTAACAGCATACACATGGATAGAGGACTGCCATGTTTCACACCTTAAAGAACTATTAGAACCATAATAATACAGTACATATATTTTATTAGTTTTCCATCAATCATTTCCTGATAAAACAGAGCAAGTAAACAATGCTAAATTTACTAGTAACCAGTCAACAGCACTGTAATAAACAGAAGACAGATAACTACCAAAGCTACCAACACAGTCTTTATTGGTAATCACTTTTGTCCTACAAATGTTTTGAACTTAATCAGATCTACATTTCACTAATGTGTGCTAATATATGTGCATAACTGATAGCATATTACATAATCTGGCTCTTATAGGTTCATAGGTTCATAGGTAGGTACTAGACTATCGGTCCTAGGGCCCATACAAGCCTAGCCAAAAAATGTACCCTGGCTTTCGCCACCAAAGAAATTTATTTTCCTGTGCCCCTGTCGAGCAGAGCCACAGAAGTGATTCCCGGGGTGAATTTCCCATTTCCCATCCAATCATCAAGATTTTTCTTGAAGAGTGCTAATGAGGAGCTCTGTTTGACATAGATAGGTAGTCTGTTCCAGAGTATGGGAAGTCTCTGGGACAGGAATCTCTCCCTTCAGCATGTTCTGTTTATTGTGGTGACAAGGTTTAGGTCCCTAGAGTGTGTAGCTCGGAGGGATTGGGATTTCCTTAAGTGGAGCATGTCCAACAGCTCTGGGTTTGACATAGCTTTGTATGTTAGGCAGAGATTGCCCCTGAGTAGGCGATATGCGATGGAGGAAAGCTGTAGTTTTTTGAGACGGTCTGCATAGGGCATCTGTTTGAGGCCAGTAATCCTCTTTGTGAGGTATTTCTGTGGTCTTTCCAGTTGTTGTAGATGTCTTGTGAGGTACATACGAAAAGGGGCCCTAATTCCCTAATTTGTTTAAATAAATCATTAACAGACATATTTACAAAATAGATATAAATACATATAAAATTGATCAGGCATAGTGAAACATATAAAACATTTGTATATACTATACTAAGACATAAAGATTTTCTTAAACAGCCTTTTAATGTTTGGCAAACCTCAGCTTCAATACACTATTAAGGAATATGCTTTTGTTTAACCCAGGATAACACTATGCTTTCAAATTCAGCTGCTGTATAAGCTCCTTAAAATCTATTTATAATTCCCATGAACCCCATCTGGCATTTAACAGAACTCCTTCCAGCACTGTAAAATTATTTTTTTTTAAAACACAGACACTTCTATGAATGTTTCTATAATACATTATTTTCATTGTGTTTTAAGATGTTGTAGTTATGTTCATAAACTTGTATTTCAAAAATCTCTCTGTCTTATCAGGAATATGCCTCACATGTCTCACAAATACAATACACTAAAACTGAAAGAAGTAAAATGTTGCTATATTTTAATAATCTGATCAAAATTACTAATATTAATTACATAACATTCTAAAATATTATTAAGTTGTGTACACATACCACAATCTATATGCTCCAGCTTTTTTGTTTGATAGCTTAATTTGATCTTCATCCTTTTCTAGCTTTTCTTTTAGGTTCATATTTATTTTGTATATAAAGCTGGGATTATCCCCTAACATTTTATTTACATCCTTGTAATAGGAAAACAAATTCTAGTTAATGGTAATAATATCTTGAATATTATGTGAATCAGTGTTGTAACTTAAAATAATTGCACTTTCTAACTCCCCAGTTGGCTGTTTCTTATACTTATTATACCTTCCCTTCCCAGAATCGATGGATATTTAATATATCTGTCCCCCATGATGTCATCCATTGTACATTTTACTAAAGATTCAGAATGCCCTCCTTGTAGAAACATGCTGGCCAATCACCGAAGTTCATCATAAAACAAATTATCATCAGAAATTATCCTTGAAATTCTGACCATCTGTCCCTTAATAGTTTTTTCTGTTTAGGGAGTGGTTTCTTTTATAATGTCAATGAGCATTAGAAAATGTTTCCTTCCTATCAATATTAGATATAAATTTGTTAGATGAATTGCCTTTACATCCAAGTATTTAATTTGTTTCTGTGACCATAGGTATGTTAACTTTTATAAAGTAGTAGAAGTGTTAGTTAACTCAATTAACTCAGTTAATAACTCTAACGAACTAATCCATAGGATACAAATATCATCCAAAAATCTTAAATAGAGGTTCCAGTATCGGGCATGTTTGGGTATGAACATCACTGCTTGCTCTCAATTCCATATAACTATAACTAAGTTAGCAAACAAGGGTTGTAGGAAGCAACCATAACCACACCACAGCAGTTAAACTATTGATTTTTAACAGTGCTTCATGAAACCATAATAAGCCGACTTCATGTGATATTACTGAAAATAAATTCATAATATCAGTAGTAATTAGTATCTCATTACTGTCATATAAATTTGATTTAATGCAACTTTAAAAATAATAAACAAAAGCTGGATAAAAGACAGGAACAAACTAATAACCAACTGCTGAAGTGGAAAATAACAGCAAAATTATTTTAGTCTGTTACATTTTTTACATTTTTAGCAGTTTTATTACCTATTAAATTTAAGTGTTTTATAAGGTCATATGACATATGGAAATGTACATAAGCTGATTGTGATTAAGTAGAAGCAGTTCTGAAGAAGTCCCACCTGGGATGAAAGTGCTAAACTGTCTTGATCATGCAATTGTGTGGATTAAATTGATGTTAGTGTATCCAGATCTCTTGCTGTTTGTCCACTTCAACAGTTGGTTGCAACTTAAAAAAATCCTAAGAATCTATAAAGCAGTAAGTAAGAAAGAATATCATAAAATACTTTGACTTTACAAGCAATATAACATTCAACAGGTGTGTCTTAGAACTTTGGGCTGCACATTGCTCAGAATGGGGAATTAAAAATAGATTTATGAATTTTAGGTAACCCAAATATTATAGGAATGACTGCTTTTTTTTAGCTTAAAGATATTTATGCAAAGAAGGTGTAATGTTTTGCTGTGGAAACAATTTATAAAATATCAGTGTTTTATAAGCTCTAAATAATTCATTTCTAGACATAGAACTATATTTCTCTTCATCATTCCATAAATTAGTCATGTGACTCATATAATCAACAGTGTCCATGATCACAATGCTCCCTAGCTCCCTTGTCTGGTTTCATAATTTGAATATTATGGTCATAGATTAATTTTTTCAATAAACACTTTTTTTGTACAACTGATAGATTCTGTATACAATTGTTTAATCTAGCATTGAATAAGACTCTTACCACTGTTCACAGGCCTTTTCAAATATACTAAGAACTGGATAGGTAGGAGGGAGTTGAATAAACATTTTTTTTAAAGAATTCTAAATAATTAGTGCTAAAAGCAGAATGATTACTATATACAACAGCTAAATTCAATTTCCTCACAAATAACTCAAGGTTAGTAAGAGTATCTGCTAAGTTCATTCTCTGTGTTGGTCCAAACATAAATCCTGTGTTGAAATAGAGTAAAATATTGTTTATCAGTTGTCAAATGGTTATAATTAAAATGTATTGAACACATTGTGAGAATGTATTATGTCCCTCCAAAACTGAAAGCACTGCATAAAATCCCCATCTCCAAACTCATCCTGACCTTGACCTATGGTGTTGGTGGTCATGGTTGTGGTCCCCTCAATGGGATTGCTGGTGTTTCTGGGGTTTGTTGTATGTCTGTTAATTTTGATAACTGGAGTTGGTCTGCCCTATCGCTTATTTTGCCAGCCTCTGGGATTTCCATAGGGGTGGAAATTCTAAAGAGTCTGCCAATTCTGGAACCTCAGGGTTTTCATCCACTTCATTATATATTTTATCACTGTTATTCATAATATATTAATTACCATTATAATTATTGCTATTAGAGTAAATTGTACCATAAGTAATAGGGAAGGCTGTCTTGTTGTCGTATTCTTTTCTATCTCTATTTTTTTTGTTTCCTAATTTTAATATTTTCAACATATTTGTTACCTTAACAGAAAATTGGTTGAATATTGTGTTTTGTAAATGTCAAACAATAAAACATTCAGTGCAACTTCATTTAACTGCATAATCTCATTTTCTAAAACTTTTAACTTTTTTCATTATTTCTGTTGTTTGCCTCCATGAGCTAAAAGTATTTCTAACATGCATAAAACTCTTTGCGTAATTGGAAACATTAATCAGTCCACTGGAAAATTTCTAACTTTTTAGGCCCTTTGGTACTCTCTGATATGTTAGGCACTCATTAAAAACTGCTACATCCATTTGAATACTTTTACATTTGATAAGTTTCTTATCCAAACACTGAAAAAACAGTCTCTAAAGCGTGACCTTCATTAACCATATTATTGCAGTTAAACAATACTGTTTCCCACAGCCAGTTATTTAAGTTTGGATGGTTAGAATGTTGCTTATTACTGCTTGTACAATTACAGTAATTGAAAATATGATGACAGTTGGATAAATAATATCTCATACCTGTAGTTCCATGGAGCATATTGTTTACCATGTGTTAATGGCGATGCCATTGTTATCAGTATTTTGTTCCCCCATGTAGAATTGGATACAGTCTGAGCTGTTGCAGATACGCATTGGTATTACTATTCGAGATATCTCTGACAATATTCACTTCAAATATCATGAACAATATTTTTCCCCCTTCTTTAGAATGACTATTTACAAATTACTGAGATGGAAATGCAGCTCTGTCCATCAGAAATAGCATTACAGGCACTAGAACAACCCAGTGTAACTAGCTGAGTTAAAACATTAATAAGCTGAGTCACATCCCTTGTCAAGGATGCATAATTAGTAGAATTGCCTTCTAAGGTGCCACTGACCATAGTGAATGTCTGGGGAAGACAGGTTAAATAGGGCACCACTTTAGTAAAACAAACCAATTCCTGAAAAAAAAAAACAGAGCAAATAAGCAGTGCTAAATTTACTAGAAACCACTCATTAGCACTGTAATAAACAGAGGACAGATAACTACTAGCACACTCTTTATCGTTAAATGCTTTCATCCTACAAATGTATCAGACCTCACAATCAGTTTCATATGTATTAATATGTATTTTACATGCATGTCTGTTAATGATTTATTTAAACAAATTAGGGAAGAGACAGATTATGTAATATGCTATCAGTTATGCATATATATATATATATATATATATATATATATATATATATATATATATATGGGTCTACTTCTCTTTATCGAAGAAACAGTTCTTCGAAAAAGAGAAGTAGACCCACACTTACGCAAAAGTGCACTTAACCGAAAATGCACTTCTGCGAAGAATGGTTCAACGAACAGTCAAGGAACACTGAGGAGCTGAAGCACACTACAGTGGGGAAAATGGAATTTACCTGTTTCCCCACTGTAGTGCGATCTTGGAGTTGGTATATTTAAATAGGGTGGGTGGGGGGCACAGCCCCCCACATGGGGGGTGCAGGGGGGCTTGCCCCCTGCAAAAACATTGCTTTGGTGTTCGTTAATGATTCGTTGAAACGTTCTTTGTGAAAGTGCACTTTCAGTTAAGTGCACTTTCGCTTAAGTGTGGGTCTACTGTTCTTTTTCAAAGAAGTGTTTATATATATATATATATATATATATATATATATATATATATATATATATATATATATTAGCACAGAGTTTGTGAAATGTAGTTCTGATTATGTCTGATGAATTTGTAGGATGAAAGTGCTTAAGAAAGAGTGTGTTGGTAGTTATCTGGTGCTGTTGAGTGGTTTCCATCAATCATGTAAATGAGATGCTCATCACTGCCCAACATTGCACAAAAGATGGGACATATAAGAATGGTTTGGGTGCCATTTCTCTGCCATTTTAACTGAGATCTTTCAAGGTGAAACATTTTGGCTGGTGAAGGAGAGTGAAGTGGTACTGCACAGAGACAGTGTGAGGAGGAGGAGTCCAAGACTTTTCTGCAGATCCTCTATAAGCATTATAGCCAAAGGATCCTGCAGGAGAGCTATACCAGGTCATAGTATATGACTGATACCTGGAATAGTTTGGCCAAGGCTGTCACCTATGCTACTGGCATCCCTCTTGTGGGGGAAGAGTGCTGTCACCACTACAGTGACATGAGTTAACATCCTTTGCCAATAGAGAATGAAGTTAAGGCACAGCCTCCACCTCAGTACTGTAAGGATAACATATTTTGCCTATACAAATAACCTGCCACTGCATGCCACCATCCAAGTTTTCATGATACCCTTTTCATATTTCTAGCCTCAACAGAGATCAAATAGAATAGGCAGATACACAGGAGCAAACTAGAGCACCTAGGAGAGTACTGGGGTAATGCACATGTACAACCAATGAGAAATGGCACTTCTCATCCTCTGGCAAAAATGAAGTCCAATCCATTTCTCTCTCTCTCTCTCTCTCTCTCTCTCTATCACACATACATGCACACACACACATGCATGCACACTATAGATATTGCCATCGGTTGCACAAATAAGCTGAGTTGTGTTGAGTGACACCATGCATATCTAAAATGCAGTAAAAGTAATTTTTTAGCCTAACTGCCGCTGTGGCTCTGTGTACTTATAAAGTGATTTGTACAGGGTCACTGCAATTGTATGCTGTTTTATAATGTCAAGTTTGCAGCCTGAAAATGTGTTACATTCTCCTGAAATATGTTTTTTATGATACGTTATAGTCTGAGTGCTTCTGTAGCTCATCTTGCTAATGCACTGCTTAAAAAAATCAGTAGAAAAAGCATGGGTTCAAATCCCTTGACGCTTATCTTTCTTTTATTGCTATTAGTCTGCAAATGTGTTACATTCCCCTGACATTTGTTTTATGGCACCTTTAGTCTCAATTGCTTTTGTGGCTCACATTGTTAAGGAACCAAAGATATACAGCCAAGTGGACTGAACTGATGGGACAGCTCCTTTCAGGGTATCATATTTCCCATTTTTAAAGACATTCACATTAATATAGGTCCACTGATCATACTTTGATACTGTCAGGACTGGTGCAGGTCAGTACATCATGCCACTTTACTGTATCTCACCTCTCCTGCCTAAGTTTCACATTATTTTATATTAAAATATTGTAATAACACCTTCTCCATTGTGTCCTGTAGACTTGCTTTGGTGGACAGTTCCCCTATCACTCTTCTGTTCAACTCTGTGGTGTCTGTTGCTGTAGTGAAACTGCTACAGTTCACCCTTAGCCATCCCTGGCATTTTCCTTTCATGGAACATTTCTCTGCATATATAGATGTCAATTATATCAATACATTGTCAGTGTAGTTTTCCCATATGTGCATGTGGAATGGTAAGTCTATCAGAGGTGCTTGTGCACATTCGCTTTTTACCTCAGCAGCTTGTACGTTAATCCAGTCACAAGCTACTTTAACATAGTCTGGCCATGAGTCTGTACTGTGGCCACAATAATGAACTGCTTATCACACAGAATGCTTTGGCCACATATGTAGGTAATATGCAGTGAGACTCATTGCAGATACATTGAAAATAGTGTTGGCTTGGTCTCAATAATGGATGCGGCATTCCTGAATCCTCAAGAATATGTATAATGATATGAAGCATCAGTCTAGAAGGAATATTATTTATTTATTTTAAATTTGTTAACCAAGGTGGAGCAGTGATCTCACTTAACCCATTTCAGTCTCAGTCCAGGGAAAACATAATAGTTACTTGATGTATACCTATTGGATGACAAAATGCAATACATACATAGACTATATACAAAGTAAATATCATAGTTGGCTTTGAGGAATAAAGGTAATAGATAAATGATGTTGGATACAGAGTGAGTGAAAAAGACAATATACACATACATTATATATATAGTGGAGATCACTGTTGGTATGTTCAAATAATCACAATCAAAAATAGAGTCAGAAGAAGGTATGTAGAGAGAAGAAGGAATGAAAAGATGGTATATAAAAAGTGAACCAGAGATCCAAACAAATACATAGCTGTAAAGAAATGCAGGCAAAATGCAAACATTGATATGCAATAAAATGAACAACTAACTAGAAATAAAATGGGGTATGATGTTAGTGGCAATTCAATCGTGATATTTAAGGTTTTTGAAATCGGAAAGCTGGCAGATTAGGATAAAATATTTCCTTGGTGATTGGCTTGTAATTGAAAAGGAATGGCTTGAACATTATAAAGGGAATTTTATCTCTAAAGAAGAGGGGGAAATCTGAGAGGAAGAAATGCTGAATTAAATTAAAAGAAGTAATACAGAAAATATAGAAAAAGTATTCCCAGACGAACAAATTATGACATCTATTAGAAATTTGTAAACTGGTAAAGCATCAGGTTCAGTTAACAGCATGAGTAAAGGGCCTGGATGGCTAAATGAAATCAGTGCAAAAAAGAAAAGGAAAGGTTGGTTTTGTTTTGAAGAGAAATCATCCTCAAGCCTTGGTGAGTACCTTCACATGCTGGGCCCATTGTTTACTAAATCCCACCAAGGTGAAATCGATATATACAGATTGTCATGGAAAAAATAAGGAACAAAGAAAGAGCTGGATACATTCATCCTAGGATAAAACATTGCCACACCCTGGCAAAGGAACCAAGGACAGGGCTGGTACAAAGTGTAGTGCAATGTCCACCAAAATGAAAGAGAGCTTGCTGCTGTGTTAGGCCCTGATCAAACAAATGATTTAAGAGACTTCAATGTGGAAAAAATAATATTCCACAAAACATTAAAAAAACTGACCAGACAGACAAGATGCCTGGAAAAGGAAAAATAGAAACATGAGGACAAAAAAAATAGTGTTTTGTTTCTTATATGCAACTAACCCAGATTTCCCAAGAAGGGGTCACACTGCAGGAGTAAGGGAAAATACAGAGTAGAAAAGTCATTGAAATAGAAAAAAATATCAAACATTACAGACGCCAGTTTAATGTTATTAATTGGCTGAATAAAAACAAAATAATATGTAGACAAGAAAACGGTGACTGATTTGGAAAAGGAAGCAAAATTAAGTATTAAGAGAGAAAGAAAAAAGTCCACAGTTATTTCCAACATTAAAGAGAGAAGAATGGACCAGAGAGAGAAAAGTGAGACCTAATATAATACATTTTATGCACAAAAAAGAAATCAATGTTAACTAATAATCATAAAGCAAAGTCAAAAATATTTGAAAATACATATAGGCAAAGGCACCCAGACATGGAAAATGTTACAAAAAAGAGCATAGTAGCACAGAAGTCTAATGTAGTGACAAGTAAGCAGTTTGATACATAAATGGAGGAAATTAAAACATAGTTGATGGATTGATGAGTTACAAAGTGAAGGAATTGAATGGGAATCCCAGATGCAAAGGCCACTTCAGAATAGTGGTTTATTAAAAGAGGTACAGCTTAAAGAAGTGACAGAGGAGAGTTAATTCAGTTAAATATTGAAAGCAGTAAAAATGTTTTACAAAATGAAATGCCTCAATCATTTCAAATCCAAGATATTTTCACACGGCGGCAGAAAGAAGAGGAAACACAAACCATAGAAGAAACTCAATCAGGAAGAAAATAATTTAAGAGAAGACCAGCTGGATGTGATAGTAATGGCTAAATATAATAATATATACGAGAGACAGAGACTGCCAAAAGTGAATAAAACATGGATTGTCAAAAAATGAATAACTCAAATTAATAAAGTAACTGGAACTATAAAGAGAGATCCACACAGTAGAACAGAAATTAAGATAATACATTATTTGTGCAATGAAACTAATAATATACAAGGTATTAGCAAAAAGGCATAAATTAGTAAAGGAAAATCAAGGGGCAAATAGGTCACCCACACAGAAACACCAACTAGAAACAGTTGTGAAACTGGTAAGAAAAGAAGTACCATTATTGGAAGAATACAGAAAGGGAAATCAGTCTAAAAAGTTATTAGAAAAATAAATGAGCTAAAACAAGAATACAACATCAAAACAGACCAGGATTTGAGTCATACTATAACAATAAAACAAAAATCTCTGCGTAGGCTGAAAAACGTGGGAGGTACACTGAGAAATATAAAGAAAGGATCCTTAGGTTCATAGGTTCATAGGGGATTACTAGGCTAATGACTTAAGAGCCTTACAAGCCTAGCCACTATTATCCAAATGTTACCCAATTTTTAATCCCTAAGGGCTAGAGAATGGCTTAGGTTTGTGCCTATGCCTTTGCGTATTTTACAAACTATCCCTGTCCATAAGGAACATGGATGCCAACCTAGGAGTGAATTTATCATTCTCCATCCATTGATCCAAACTGTGTTTGAAGAGGGTCAGGGGAAAGGTTATGCTCCACAAGAATAGGAAGCTTGTTGCAGAGAAGGGGCAATCTCTAAGACACATATCTGTCTCTCCAGCATATTTTCTTCATTTCAAAGACCAGGTTAAGATCCCCTCATGCAGTTTATCTTGTGAAGGTGTACCAGTTCCATCAAGGATGGATTTTCAAGCACCTTGTAGGTTGGGATAGATCACCCCTAAATAGCTAGTAGAAGGTAGAGTAAAGGGATAGGGCTTTTAGTCTATCTGCATAAGACATGTTGTTTACACCCTGTATTTTCTTTGTGAGAATCTCTGAGGCCATTCCATCTGTTGCAAGTATCTGGTCTAGCAGATTGTACTCGAATATTGGTCTGATGAGGGCTGAGTACAGTGGGACTATATCTTTCTTGGATCTGGATACCATGCCTTTATTTACAAGTTGTACCACAGAGAAGGATGTCCTCACCACTGTGGACACTTGATGATCAAAGTTATGGTTGCTATCTATCTGTGTAACTAGATCTCTCACTTCTGAATCTGCTCTTGGGAGAGTGCTATTAATTTTGTAATTTGCAGGGGTATTTGACTTCCCAAAGGTTAAGAGTATGCATATTTTTGCATTTAGTTTTAGGCCATGGCTCTGGTACCAGTCATCTGTCTGTGTCAGACCCTTCTGAAGGATATCTACATTGATGGGGGGATTCAATGATTGCCTCCAACTTGGAGTTGTCAGCAAACTTAGTCAGCCAATGGTCTTCTACATTAGTCTTGACTTCAGAGTGTATTCTGAACAGGAGAGGTCCAAGCACTGAGCCCTGTAGCATACCACTAGTAAATGGCTTCTTGCTGGATCTGGATTCTCCCACTCTGATAAAATGTGTCCTGTCCACAAGCCATTTGGCTGCCAATCTGGTGATGTAGGGATTTATGCCCAGTTTTGTGAGTTTATATATGGTAACTGAGTGGCGAATTGTGTCAAATGTCTTAGCCTGGTCAAGGTAGCCAGTATGCACTCTTTTACCCTCATCCATGGCCCTAGTGACTTTCTCAAAGAAGTCCACTATATTTAGCAGGCATGACCTGCCCTTAATAAAGCCAAAACTGGGTTGGGTCCAGTGTTTGGCAGTTTCCTATGTTATTATTTATCAGGACCATAATTATTCTTTCCATGACCTTACATATAAGACTAGTAAAACTATGGTTCTGCAATGTCCCAGGTCTGCTGATGGTCCCTCTTTATGCAGAAGGATGAATGTTGCTGTCTTGAACTCCACCAGGACAAAGCCAGTCTGGAGGCTGTGGTTAAATAGAGATCTTAGTGGGCTTAATAGGCATATCTCTCACTCTCTTATTGCAAGAAATTTGGACAAAGCCTGACAAAATGGGGGGACAAAGGCCCAAAAATATGGACAGATTTTAAATATTGCTCTTACAAACTTAGTTGCTAGAGTATCAGAGTTTGTGTTAACATTCATTTTCTGAAGGATTTGAAGTCTGAAACTCAAATGTATGCCATTATTTAATTACTTTAATCCTCAGATCATTCCAGTTATTTGCCAGAAAGCCACCAATTTTATAAGGAATAGACAAAAAAATATAAGGAAAATATCTGGGCATTGTGTGAAAATCTGGTCAGTTGAGAGGCATGCTGATAGGTCTTCATTCGAGCTATTTAAGAAGCATCCTGTATATTGTCAGGACCCATCAAAGCTGTGTTTTTAGCTTT
Source organism: Protopterus annectens (assembly GCF_019279795.1). Lineage (NCBI taxonomy): Eukaryota > Metazoa > Chordata > Ceratodontiformes > Protopteridae > Protopterus > Protopterus annectens. The sequence continues at coordinate 1,204,245,654 of NC_056725.1, read as the reverse complement.
AGAGAGTGCAGTGGCAACCAGCTCTTTGGTGATAACTGGCAGAGGATTGGTGGAAAGTATTTTTTGGAGGATAACCAGAGGTGATGGTGGTGATATTTGAGCCGCATTTATTGACCAGCAGATTTGCTATATCTTCTGACTGAGTATAGGTGATGCCTTCTGCAACTAATTCCACTCATTGTTGGGTGTTTCCCTTAAGATTATGGACATTGTCTGAAAATTTGTCTGAAAGGTTTAAAGCTTGCATAAACTAAAGTACTGTTGGTGATTCCCCTGCTGGGTGAGGAAACCTGTACTTTTTTGTCTGTGACTGATCGAGCTATTTTTCTGATACCTGCTTCGTTTTGTTTTCTGAGAAATCTGCTTGGCCTGGTGTTTTTGTTTTATATGAGAAATGGACACAAATTATCTAGGCTGGACATTTCACATATTTTTTTCATTCTTTAAATTGTCTCTTGAGTGATACTTAAATACTCAGTGAAATTCCTGGCCTTTGTCTTTGACTGAAAAGATTTGAAGCCTGCATTAACTAAAGCGCTGTTGATGATCCCCTGCTGTGTTGCTCACCCACCCTCTCCTTTGTTGATCTGCTTTTTAAACCCTGTGATTTTTAAGATGCCAACCCCTACTGTAAATTGAACTTAATAAGCTTCTCCCCTTCTACACTGCAGTTGATATCCTGAATTATTTATTTGCCTTTCCTTGTGGTTATATTGAAAACGTGCATTTTTTTATTTATACAAGGGGTCCGCTAAGGTGGCTTGTTTTTGTGGTTTATTCACAGCTTATTTCAGTCTGGTACTGCCATTTCTATGCAGTTATTTATATGGTTGCACAGAGCTTTTGTGTATGCCCCTGCATAGGTTTCTGTGTTTTCTGTGTTTGGGTAAGCTTGGAAACTAGCTTATGCCATCACTTTATAGGAGATAGTTTGTCTTTGAAAAGTTCTTAAAGGTTTTAGGGATAGATGAGGGGTCTAGTTTTATATTTATTTCAAGGGAGAGTGCTTTGTGATCTGATTTAACCGGTGTGGATGTCACACTTGGTGGCAGGGGCTTAATGCCCTCCCATATTTGTGAGTACATAGACTAAGAACAAAACAAAATAAAAAAGAACCCAGGAGTGTTTGGGAACCACACTTTAATACAAAGGTTAAGTGCTTTCGTTCAAGTATCTGGACTTCATCAGAACTAAAACAATCCAAATTAATAAGCATTTTATACTATCACGTCACATGATTAATTGATTCAGACACTACCCTTCCCAAGCTATAATTTAACAAGTGAAATACGAACTTTACTAAACTAATTTTCCAGCTCATTTCAACATTTCCTGGCTAAAAAGAAAATAAGCACACAAAGATTACACAAGTTCAACCCCATAATATAAAATTACACTTATAAAATATTACCAATTTTTTAAATCTTGAAATACAAAAATTGTATGCAGACAAATATGAAACACTCAAATAAATTGTATGTACAAAAAATTAATAAAAATTACATAGTTTAAGTTACATAAAAAGGTGATTTTAATCACAAAGCACTAGAAATGGATGCAACATTATTCAACCCTGAATCTACAGAGGAATTGGTCCTTAACTTCCATTTAAGCTCCATTAATTCCAATACATCATTCTCTAGGCCTCCCCAAGAACCAATATTCACTTGGTCAGTAACATAAAACTTAAAAAATTGTGACTGCTGTCGATACATAAGGTGCCTAAATAATGCATTATGTTTGTCTTTTTTATTAATGTCATATAAGTGACAATAGATTCTTACTTTAAGGGATTGCATCATTTTCCCTATCGAAAAAAACTGTACATTGTTGGCAGTATGCTACATAAACCATACCTATGGTGTAACAGTAAAATTTACATCTAATATTACCCATTGCATACCCGTGGATACTAAATGTGGACTCTTCCATTATATACTTGCATTGACCACATTGCCCACTAAACCATATTACCCGTGTGATCCATTTGTCTTGCTCTGTCTAAAAGGGTCTTAAAACAGGTGTTTTTCTTGTACACCACCCTAGGTGAACACCCTATAATTTTAAGATGTTCCTGACTGGTGGCAAAAATGTCCCAGTACTTGTATATTAGATCTCTAATGTCCCAGAAATCCACATTATATGTTAACGTCATAGCTTTATTAAATCCAGTCGAGTTATTGACAGGGACCTTACTCACTTCCCACTTTGAACCTGCCCCTAAAAGTGGTAAAAAAATTCCCCTTTTCTCTTTTTGTTGCTACCTCATGGTAAATCTCATTCAGTAACCCTATAGGATACCCATGAACAAGGGAGCCCACAGGATTTTTTGCAGGTGGGTGCAAACCCAAGCCCTGTCCATGCAGCCCCACCCCCTCTGCTGCCCCTGCCCACGCAGCCCCACCCCCACCCCTGCCCATGCAGCCATTCCAGTGTCCCAATACTTGGCTATTTTTCCCCATTTGTCATAGACACTTCAAATCTCTCAGTGTGCATACTGTTTTATGCTTTACTTCTACAATGATTACAGATATTTGGATTTCATTTACAACTTTTATTTCAAATTTTGTAGCACAAACACTGATAGACATTTACTAAACCTAAACAAAGCAATAGTCTTACAATGAAAAGAGACTTAGCATTAAAACTTCTCTGCCTTTGAAACCCACATTCACAGAAACAACATTGAAACCCGCATTCAAAGAAAATGCATCTGGCCAGTGGCAGGGTAAGTTTACCTTTGGGCTGTTTTCAAATCATAGGCTCCTTGCACACATTTTTAGAACCATGCAAAAGTTATTTGATTCACCTTCCTGACTGTATTAATTATACTATAAAATAATTGAATTATATACCTTGTATAATACAGCACCACTTGTTAGAGTATGTTTTAAATTTATAGTTCTGAACATTTTTCCTTTAAGCAATGAAACAAATCATATGAACCAATAATGACAACCTGCCCAATTCAGAACATTTCAACCATAAAGGGCCACTCTACTCAAACTTCTGTCATACAATCCACCAATATCAATCAATATGCAGAATCTTTGCAGAAGTAAAACTCATCTGAATAATTCCACATTAAAGAGATCTGAAACCAGTGAAGAGGTTGTTGCTAGAAAACAACTTTATATTTCAGTGTTTCATCTACAAATTCACTGCCTGCTGCCCTTGAAAAATAAATTGCCTACATTATATTAAAAACATGGTAAGCTGGTCTATTGCAATAGGGAATGGGTGGCAAGCTGAAAAACAAGTTCATAGTTATTAGGCATCTCATCCAAAGGAGGACATACACCCCCTTAAAATACAAATCTACATGTTGTGGGAGTAGAACCTACAGCCCTCTGTATCAAGATGCAAGTATGCTACCTGCTGTGCTGCTTTAAAAATTCTATACCACAATAGTGATACTATTTGCTAAACAAAACAGTTGCACATTTTAAGCAGGCTTAGCATGAGCAGCAGTAAAACTCTCTTCCCTTGAAGCTCACAATTCCTTGAAAATGCACTTGAAAATAAATTCCACCTGCTAACTCTAGGGCATTTCACTCTCTCTAACACACACCTCAACCTCTAAGTGCAAGAAATCTGGACAAAGCCTAAAGTAAATAGGAGCAGATTATAAATATTGCTCTCATGAACTTAGAACATTGCTAGAATAACAGGATTTATGTTAGTATGCATTTTTCTAAAGGATATGACATCTAAAACTCAAATGTCTGTCATTATTTAGCAACTTCAATGCTTTTTAGGAGGAATATGGGGCAAAATCTGGACATTCTCCAAAAACCTGGACAGCTGAGGGGTATGCTTCCTCCTTCTTACACAAACATACAGACACACATACACACCATACCTCTCAATCTGTTAACACAAGAAATCTGGACAAAGCCTGTTATAATGTTGGGGATAAAGGCCCAAAACTAGGGACACATTAGAAAGTTGCTAGAATAAAAGGATTTGTGTTAGAATAAATTTTCTGAATGATATGAAGTCGGAAACTGAAATGCAAGTCATTATTTATTAACAACTATATTCAGATATAGTTGGTTGTCTCAGTACTCACCGTGGCTTGCATTTTCTCCTCTCTTGAAAGGCCCATTCTGCTTAACTTGTGTTTATTTCCTCAGTCACTTCACTGTGGGTTGCAAGGCAACTTCATCACTAGTGTGTGCACAAAATATAATGCCTTCAATGAGTCTTGCAAGAAATCACAAGCAATCATCATGGCACAAAGGTTCTACTGAAGATTCTTCCAATTTTGCTCATACACAAACACGACAGAAGCCAGAAACAGCTGTTATTCCACAGCTAGATGCAGCAGTAGCAAAACAAATTGCAGAGAACCAAAATAAATTGGAACCAATTGTATCTACCATTATTTACTGTGCAACCCATGACATTCCTCTCTGTGGAAAAGAAGGCTCTGGTGGAAATTTGTGTTACTTGTTAGATTTTCGTATTGAAGCTGGTGACACAATACTGAAACAGCACAGTGAAACAGCTGCAGGAAATGCTTGGTACACATCCCATAGGGTGCAAAATGAGGTGTTGGCAGAATATGAACACATACTTCAAAAGGGGATTGTTTGTGCAGCAAACAAGGCAGTTGGATTTAGTGTATTGGCAGATGAAACTGCAGATATCTCAGACATTGAGCAGTTGTCATTGGGCATTCGGTTTGTTGATGGTGATTGTATTCGAAAAGAGTTTGCGGTTTTTGTTCCCATTGTTGTGAGAGATGCACAGTCTGTATCAAATGTCATTGTCAGTGAATGCATAAAGTGCGGTCTAGACCTGGAAAAATTACTCAGGCAGGCTATGACGGCTGCTCCATAATGGCAAGCATCCAGAATGGTGTTCAGGCAAAGATTCGTAAAAAATATCCAAAAGCAGCCTTTATCCACTGCGCATCTCACAGACTAAACCTTGTAGTCAGTGATCTGAATGATGTTCCTGAAATACGTAGTGCTGTTGGTGTTATCAAGAAGATTATTTTTTCCATGACAGTTCAAAACGACGAGCATTGGCACCAAATATACCTCTTCTGTGTAAGACATGATGGACTGAGAAATATAAATCCATTTGTGTGTTTAGTCAGAACTTTGAGAAAATATTTGACTGCCTGGCTGATCTTCAGAAGAGAACTGCTGGTGAAACCAGACAAAATGCCCATATGTTACTCAGCACTTGCTCTTCATGCACGTTTCTTATTTTTTTCTTCATTATTGCAAATTACTCATCAGTTCTTGAGCCTGTTACCCAGATGTTTCAGTCTGTTCAACTTGATATAGTAGAGGCTCAACAACACATTAATAGACTCATTGAAATATTCAAGGAGCACCACAACCATGCTGAAGAACACTTTAGGAATGACATTCTCAGTAAGGCAAGGTCACTAGCAGATAAATTTAGTATTGAGTTAATGTTGCCAAGGATTTGCAGTCAACACACCGAGCAAAACCCAAGCCTTTCTGTGTTGGAGGGAAGCCTTCTAGCTTATCAGTGGGAGTGGTAAACATTAAGTAACCTGTCTACCACATAAGGAGTGGCTCTGGCCCAGAATTTGTAGTTATTGGCCATTTGGGCGGTCTTCCATCTCTCTCAACTTTCTGATTTGAAGGCCTGCATTTGCACTTGTTTCTGTCCTGTAACTCCTGGGCCCATCTCATTTGCTCACTCAAAAAAAAAAAAAAATTATCTGCTTTTACTGTATTTGTGTTTCTTCCTACTTTATTTTGCTTTTGCGTAATCTTAAAAGTACTCAATTGTATTTATTACTGCTTGGTATAACTCATTCTAAGCCTTTTAGTTTAAGCACTTGGGCTTCAGACCAGTTGTTTTATATTAAGAAGGTTTGTGGTCTGCACTGTAGTGGCAGAACAGGTAGCTTACATCTTTCTAAGTTGGGAACTGCTGATTGAGGGCTCAGTGTCTGTTATTCTAAAAGTGTATTAATTCTGGTTTAAGCACTTGGGCTACAGGCCAGTTATTTTACATTAAGAGGGTTCGTGGTCTGCACTCTTGTGGGAGGAGAGGCTGGACTCTGCCCTTCTGAGCTGGGAATTTCTGGTTAAAGGCTTATAGTGCCTGCATATTTGAACTGCTTCTTACTGAAATTGGTACACCTTGTTTGCTGTAGCATAGACTAGATCCAGGCCTGCTGAATCTAGCTTTGTTTGTATAACTTGAGCAATAATCCAGGAATTCTTTAAAGTATTCAATTGTATTTATTACTGCTTGGTAGTAACTTGATTAAAGTGTAGCTATCATTCTAAGTCTTTTGGATTAAGCACTTGGGCTTCAGACCAGTTGTTTTACATTAGGAAGGTTTGTGGCCTGCACTGTGGTGGCAGGACAGGTAGCTTACATCCTTCTAAGTTGGGAACTGCTGAATGAGGGCTCAGTGTCTGTTATTCTAAAAGTGTATTAGTTCTGGTTTAAGCACTTGGGCTTCAGGCCAGTTATTTTACATTAAGAAGGTTCGTGGTCTGCGCTCTTGTGGGAGGAGAGGCTGGACTCTGCCCTTCTGAGCTGGGAATTTCTGGTTAAAGGCTTATAGTGCCTGCATATTTGAACTGTTTCTTATTGAAATTGGTACACCTTGTTTGCTGTAGCATAGACTAGATCCAGGCCTGCTGAATCTAGCTTTGTTTGTATGCTTGTTGTTTGTTTGCTTGTTATTTCCCTGAAATGCTAATTCCACCTAAAACACGGCTTTTCAGTGCTTCTGTGGATCCCTAGTGATATCTGCATTGCTTACTGTACTTATTTCCTTGTTTCATTTGAAAGAAAGTTACTGTTTGTTGTTTTTGCATTTAAGTTACCTGTAACACATTGCATTTAAGTTACCTGGCACTTGCTCACTAAAGCAATTATATAAGTCAGCACTAAAAAATTGAAAGCACTATACCCTCACAAACTCCCCTTGAGTACCTTGTTCCCCATTGGCCCTTTTTTCAATTATAAAGGAATTCCCAATACTATTCTAGCATGTCCAAAGGTCAGTTGTCAATCTCCTCTCTGGTCCAGCTGGTGAATCTGGGAATCTTGAGGCAATATTACAACTGCCTCATGTACACAGACAACCCTCTCCTCCTCCCAACAAATTCCAACACATGTGAGAGATGCAACCATACAGCCAAACTGGAGGCTAAGCTCTCTCAACTCAGTACTGGTGTAACCAGTCAGGAGGAGAAGGAAACCACACTCACTACAATTCCAGTCTCTCATAGACCTACCACGACAGCAAACCAAACACATAAACACACAAAAACATACTCGGGGGCTCTAAATAAAAATCTGCCTAAGCAGCAGAGACCTCCAAAGCAGATGCCCAAGCAACCGCTACCCCAAAACAAAACACGTGCAACACATAGCTCACAAAGCCAGTGTGCTGAACAGTCACAGCCCTTAAGGCTAAACAACACAACTGATACACTTGTAATAGGTGACTCTATCGTCAGGCACACTGACGTCCCCCTCACCAGACTGAACAAGGAGAAGGTCATGGTGAGCTGCCTGTTGGGCGCTAGGATCCATCACATAACACAAGCACTCAGGTCACTCCAAGGCAAGTACAAATATGACTCAGTCATTGTCCATGCTGGTGTGAATGACCTGAGATGTACCTCCCTGGACTACATGAAAAGAGACATAGAGGAGCTCTCTGAGCATGTAGCCCAGGCCGGTATGACCCTGACCTTGAGTAGCATCTCACCCTCACCAAGAATGATGCCACAATATGAAGACAAGATGATCAATTTCAACAATTGGCTTAAGTATTGGTGTCATTCAAAGGGGATCCAATGCCTGTCAGCCTGGGATGACATGCTCGGCAAGCAACAATGCTTCACTAGGGACGGCTTGCACCTGTCACCCCTGGGCTTTTGGATATTGGCAAAGGCTCTTGCTACCCCAATAGTGCCTTTTTTAGGCAAGGCTCAAAAGACAAACCCACCTCCATAGGTATCACAGGGGATAAGAAACAAAGAGTAATGCTACTCAACGCCAGAAGTCTAAACCTCAAGATGCACACACTCAAAACTCTCCTTAGCATGGAGAACATAGATATCTGTGCAGTAACAGAAACCTGGTTCAAGGCTCCCGAGAGCACCCCAGCACTACCAGGTTATACCTCATACCATGCTTTTTGGCCCGAAAATTCGGACCGAACCACAAAAGGAGGGGGAGTATCAATATTCGTCAAAGATACCCACACCTCCAGGTTGGTGGCACAGCACGAAGCATCAGAGACTATCCATGTGCAACTAACAGTGGGTAAAACTGCCTTCCAGTTTATAGCCTGCTACAGACCACCCTCCCAAACTCAGGAACCCCACTTGGCCTTCCTGAGAACACTGGAAAATATGAAGGTCTCTCCAAACACCATTATATTGGGCAACTTCAACTACCCAAACATAGACTGGGGGCATTACTCTAGCTCCAACACCCTAGCCCAAAGGTTCCCAGAATTTATAAACTCAAATGCTATGGAACAATTTGTTACCACTCCCACAAGAGGGGAAAACATACTGGACCTGATCATCACCAACATGGGGACTCTATGCTCCAGACCAAAAGTGTATCCCTCACTGGTAAGATCAGACCATAAACTAATCTCACTGGATGTTCACATCCCGACCCCACCCCCTGCCCAGAAAACCACAGTGAAAAACTTCTCTAAAGCAAATTTCACACTCCTCAAAACCGAGGTGGAATCCTTCAAAGCCCCCGGGCCTGTGGAAAATACGGCCCAGACTGCAGAATCCTTTATAAACACATTCTATGAACACCTTCAGGAATGCATGGATCATGCAATCCCAAATAAAACCAAGACCCAATCCTCCAAAGGCAGATGTCCTGTCTGGTGGACCCCAGCCATAAACAAACTATACAATAGAAGGAGGAAGCTACTACATGATAGAGCAAAATCCCAAAAAAGGAAGGCATCTCTGATCAGTATTAGCAAAAAACTATGGGCACTCATAAAATCGTCTAAGGCCAGCTTTGAGAGAAAAATTGCACAAGACACTAAGGATAATCACAAGGCTTTCTTTAGTTATGTTAGGAACCTGGCTAGGAATTCCCAGATATGCTCAAAATTAGTCCAAAATGACAAAAAATACACCAAACCCACAGACATTGCCAACATCCTAGCTGACAGGTTCAGTGCAAACTTCTCCCCCCCTCCCACCAAAAGGGCAAATATCTATCCCAGCAGAGTGCTGCCCCCCTGACATCTCAGATGCTCAGGTAAGAGCCGCCCTCTCCAAAGCAAAAATCACAGCATCAATGGGACCAGACGGTGTCCCGAGCTGCATCCTACATGAACTCAAAGAAGAGCTAAACCCAAACATAAAACTACTGTTCAATCTCAGCCTTACTACAGGATATGTACCCAAAGAGTGGCATACAGCAACAGTGGTTCCTCTCCACAAAGGTGGTGCCTCAACGGATCCCAGAAACTATTGCCCCATAAGCCTGACTAGCTTGGTCTGCAAACCTATGGAAAGGATCATCATGGACCTCATAAATAAAGATATTGGGGACCTATAGACACTGGATTCTACCCAGTTCGGCTTTGTTAAGGGCAGATCCTGACTCTTAAACCTGGTCGATTTCTTTGAAACAGTCACCAAGGCCATTGACAAGGGGAAGGTGGTCCACACAGCCTACCTGGACCTCGCAAAAGCCTTCGATACAATACCCCACTCGGGCATTATAGATAAGCTCACCAGCTTAAATATAAACCCTATGTCACTAGATGGGTTGCAAAGTGGCTCAAGGACAGAACCCACATGGTTAGAATTGCTGGAGCCATGTCAGACTCCAAACCAGTTACAAGTGGCCTCCAACAAGGCTCAGTCCTGGGACCTCTCTTGTTCGGTATATATTTCTCGGAGGTTACAGGCCAACATGGAAGGACTGAAGGACTGTGGCTGACCAAGTTCACAGATGACTGCAAACTGGGCACTATAACTGACTCTCCAGTCGACACAAGCATCCTCCAAAAGGGCCTCATAGAAACAGACAACTGGTGCCAGAGCTATGGCCTCAAGCTAAACGCCAAAAAGTGTATAGTCATCCCCTTTGACAAAAACAAAGTTCCCACAAATTACCACATAGGTGGTAATCCAGTAAGTACAGAAGAAGTAATTAGGGACCTGGGGACCCAAGTTGATAGCAATCTCTCATTTGACAACCACGTGGCCAAAGTGGTTAAAAAAACATTTTATATAGCCCACCTAATCATGAAGGGATTCACATCTAGATCAGGGGAGGTCATCGTGCCTCTTTACTCATCCCTCATCAGGCCCATAATTGAGTACAATGCCCCTTTTGGGATGTACCTTACCAGACACCTGCAGCAACTGGAAAGACCCCAAAAGTACCTCACCAAGAGGATCAAAGGGCTCAAACAGATGCCATATGCTGTCCGGTTAAAGAAACTGTGCCTGATGTATAAAACCATGTCCAACCCGGAATTAATGGACATGCTGCACCTCAGAAAATCCAAATCCCATTGAGCTACGCGCTCAAGAGACTTGAACCTCAGCACTGAAATAAATAGGACATGCTGGAGGGACAGATTCATAACCCAGCGGCTCCCTTCACTCTGGAATAAAATCCCAGTCCAGGTTAGGCAGAGTCCCTCATTGACTCTCTTCAAGAGGAATCTTGATGAGTGGATGGGAGATCGTAGGTTTACCCCAGGTATCACTTCCGTGTCACTGTTAGACAGAGGCACAGTATACTAACCTCGAAAAAGGGCATAGCAAAATTAATTTAAAATGGGTGGCAAAAGCCAAACACACTCTGGCTAGGCTTATAAATGCCCTAGAGCAGATAGCCTAGTATGAACCTATGAACCTATGAACCTAAACACAGTAGGAATGGATTTTGAGAGTTATTACAGAACAAGTATTTATATCCCTATCTTGACTCCTTAGTTTCTTCACCGATGTCTCGCTTTTCCAGCAGTAACACTGCTCAGTTCAACTTATTTTATCTGCATCCTAAAATGATGCAAAACCTACAATGTGAAGAATTCTGAAAACTAATTGCCATCAGTAATGAACTATATCATATTGCTACTATATCTGAATGATCGCTTCTTGTCTGATGCATTGGCTTCGAAGTTATAAGACAACCTAAAGAATCCAATGGGCTACTACTACCTTTGTAGTCAATATCTTGCAGATCTTCTATCAATGATGTTACTGAACAAAAAACAAACAAACAAAAAAAAGTGTCAGGTATGGGATTAAAAAAAAACATTTTCTGATGTGTTTCAGCTACACCAGTGATTAACATGTGCATCATGCTAACCTGGACAACAACAAAAAATAAATACATAAAACTAGTTGATTTTTGCTTTTGTATATGTTTATGCAAAGAAAACTTAATACTGCAGTAAGCACTATTATACCTCTTAACTGAACAGATTTTCACAGAATATCCAGATTTTTGCCTCATATTTTTTGTGTGTTCTTCCTAAAATCTGTACTTTTCTAGCAAATAGCAGAGGATTGAAGTAATTAAATAATGATAAACATTTGAGTTGGAGTCCACATCCTTCAGAAATTTCATGCTAATGCAAAACCTATTATTCTATCAACTTTCTAAGTTTGTAAGAGCAATATTTAAAATCTGTCCCTTCTTGTTCCCCCATCATTTTAATCTTTGTCCAGATTTTGTGCTCTAAGAGGTTGAGACTGAGGTATGAATTCTGGATAGGAATATGTGTTTTATGCACAGTCTTCACAGTTTCCCTTAAAATGTCAATGAATCTCACATGAACTTGTCTATATTCTCCTGCTTTGACAATCTGGCTAGTGCTTTTTTTATTTTTCCTTTCTTGTCTTATCTTTAGTACATCTTCAACATTATCTCTACTAAACATACTGTAAACAATCATATGTTATTACCTACTATACTTTTAATTGTATGTCTAAACCATTATGCTTATGTAAATATCTTATGCAATCATATATCTGCTATATTTTATAACTGTGTAAACCACAATGCTCACGTAAATATCTTATGTATAGTATGTTAGCAATTGTTCTGTAGCTTTTCTCCCTGGGCCTCTGCTGAAAATGGACAGCTTTGTTCAGTCGGACCTCCCCGATAAACAAATGTAAAATAAAATAAAAAAATCTGACCTTTATGTGGATTCAAAAAAAAAAGAAAAGTACATCATGTAACAGAAACCAAGCAATAGCTCTCTGTGAATTTACTATACTATTCTGTAACTGAATGCACATTACTTAATGTTAACTGATAAAACAATTCAATAAAAATACAGTATGACAGAGGAAGAAGATAATGCTTTATGATTTGTAAACTGCTCATAACTTGTCACAATCCTTGAAGTGTATAAAACACCTCTTTCTAACCTTTAGAGTCTAGAAAACAGCTTTTCTCAATAAGCAGCAATAAAGACTCCAGCATATAATAAAAATGCATACACTTCAGAACATAACAGTTAAACATACTGTGCATGTCTCTCTGCATATCTGTAAATTAGTAAGCCATGTCTTTTTAAACCTGTAGTAAATGTTATGTTCTCCATGATAACGTTATATATGTAGTTCTTTGCATATTCTCACCTTAGTAAACATCCTGTAGTGACAAGAACACTGTCTCTTTGGGAGTTACTTTGCAATATGCTTAAATCAAAACTACTTGCAGAAGACAATGTTAATCCATCCTGAATGCGACCAATACAACACTTCATTAAAATATCTATTAATCTACTAAAAAAACAGATTTCTGCCTCAAAGTAAGAAGTAATTAAAAACAGTTAATAACAACAACAACTCCCCCTCTTTGGTCTGACGTCCTGCGATTTGTAATTCTAGCCACTCTCCAAAAAATATTTATGTTTGGGACTTCCTTATCAGTTAAGGTAGATCACCAGCAAAAATCAGCACTCCTTGAAGATGTGACAACAATGCAAACAGCACAACACAATTCTCCTGATAAGTACTGCAAAATATTCTATTTGCCATTTCCTATTTAACCAACTGTATATGGGCAGAAGCTGGAACACAGAGGTAAAGCAACCGATACCTTTATTTGGCCAAGATGGGTTTTACAATGCACCTACTGGAGCTTCACCTTCAACAGGGTCAGGTAACAACTACTAAATAAACAAAACCCTATGTTTAATAAAATAAACAGATCTAATGTCACCACATTTCATATTTTGAAAGTTTACTATTACAAATACTAACCCATCTCTAAACTTGAGTGCAGCGTGGTATTCTAAGAAAAAAAAATCTAAAATATATTTATTCAGAAAGAGTAACAAACTATAAAACTTAACCAGCAGCCAATGTCTTGTCACATCAGGACAAAGTCCAATAAAAAGTGTTCCAAATTTCAAACCGAATTATTTATACGTAGCACAACTAAAGTTACATAAACTCCCAATCCCACAGTGTCTGAAAACTTTTGAACTTAGGGTGCATACATACTTTAAATAAAAATACTATTAACTACATGTAAACATTTGAAATATGCACAGAGAGAAAACAGTAGCACAACTCAATCTGGTGCAGGCTTGTATTTCAGCAGACCGCAAAAAGTTCAGGTATACATCATAACACTCCAGCTGGAACTAATTGTTAACAGTTGTTGTGGCACAGCTCTCTAACAAGGGGTGGACACAGGAGCAGAGCAGAAGTACTACATACTACTACAGAAATAATGGGTGACGTCTGACAGGCCAAAATTAATTCAGACAGCAGTTATACCTTCGGTAAGGCCACCTCCAGGCAGGCAGTAGTTAATATGGATGCAAATGCCACTCTATCCCTAATGGCTGATAGCAGCCCCATAAAAAAAAAAGTAAAACTGACAGTATTGTTCTCTCACAACATGCAACAAAAATGTGCAACAGACAGCTAGGACACAGCTATGTTCTAGTTTCAATTGTTAAAATATATACATTTACACAATCACAATAGTTTATATACATTTCTATTCTAAGCTGGCAGGGCATGCTGTGTTACATTTTTGCTCAGTACTTTACACCTTTACACATACACTTCTGTATGAATCATATCAATATTCACAAATGACATAGAATTATTTACAAAATTCCAGATATCTGGGCTGTCAGTATTTCCTTTTGTGACAGCATAGTTTCCCCTTTCTCCAATTTTATGCAAATTGAGTTAGTATACATAACAGATTTACATTGGGGTGCAGGGGGGTTACTCTTCAAACTACTTATTGTATTCTGTTTGCCATTTTTATAGACATTCTTTTGGAGTGCAATTTTGATATTGTTAGATGTTTCAGTTACTGCATTTCTGCAATGTTTTTTGTTTGTACTGGAGCTTTTTTTTTTTTTAAACAGGCTTTCACCAAAAATTGATGACAAATCTGGACATTCTGCAATAACTTATGCAATTGACAGGTATGACCAAGTTTTGAACCCCCGACTGTAGATGTGAATGTCATGGAAAGAGTGCATGACTGTGCAAAACACTGTGTGCTCACAGAAGCAGTTAAGTTCCTCCTCATCGTCACACTTGTGCAGTGGGATTCAGGCCAGCAAGGGCCACCAAAGCAAAGTGACAGCCCAGTTTTTCATATCAATGGGGAGGAAGTGGAAGAGAAGAAAAAAAAAAAGAGAAAAGGGAATAACAGAGGAAACCCAGAGGGTCAACCATAAGCAATATGTGGATGGTTACAAGGGTCTCATTTTTTTATTAGAAAAATATGGTAGCTGGGGAAAGTAGTGTGGAATGGGCTGTTGGAGAGGTAGACAGAGAGAGAAGGGAATGTTGTGGAGGTGCACAGTCAAACATAAAATGCAGATATAGATGGGCATGGTGATATTTATACAAACAGTGGGATCATCAATAGGTTGAAACATGCTAATAGAGAATGGAAGCTTGGTGATTGGAAGGACTGGATAACAAGGTACAGAGAGTGGCAAATCAGGGTAACACAGAGATAGGGGACAGAACAGGATGCATGGCAGAAGGTACACTATCATAAATGAATCAAACATTGGCAGTAACCACTAAACTCATAAGGAGGGCCTTGGCATGCAATGTTAGAGGCTCTTGCTCTGTCAGTGGCCACTAACATATGATGCCTGCTACAACTGCTGCTATCACTTGCATTCTGCCATCCTGTAGACTGACAATTCCTGGTGTTCAGGAGATCACTGCATCCCTGTGCACCTGTGTTGTACATTTCCAAATCACTCTGCAATTTTCAGTGCCACTGTTTGCATATTACCTGTGCCTTGTTTGCATGTAGAACCTCATTTCTACACCATTATGCAGTAATTTGCATATCATGCCCCTAAAGGCCCTGCGCTACTTATGCCTTTGAACATCCTCTTGCTTGCATTTCACTGCTGTTCATGTTATTTTGTACAGCACTCACACTCCTACCTCCCTCTTACTTACAAACACACACACACACACACACACACACACACACACACACACACACACACACACACACACACACACAAACTTCTACCTACTTCTTAAATAAATGCATACACAACCCTACCTACTTCTTACATAAACACATACACACCCCTACCTACTTCTTACATAAACGCATACACACCCCTACCTACTTCTTACATAAATGCATAAACACCCCTACCTACTTCTTATATAAACAACACATATACACCTCTACCTACTTCTTACATCCACACACCCCTACCTACCTACCTATTTCTTACACACACACACCTCTTAAACACTTAAAACACACCTACCTCTCACTTGTACATTCGTTCCTTAGTCCAAACATCTCCTAAAATTCAAATTCCGCATGGAAGATGAAAATGTAATCCATCGGTTGCACAGATGGAGAAGACGTAAACAAGTTGCAAACACCTGCTCCGTCTGTGCGGCTGTACATAAAGGGCGTTCTTAAAGAAAAACTCCCTTAAAAAAAAAAAAAAACGAAAATTAATCTTCCGGCCAGCTAGTTCCAGGGGGGTACAAGTGCACCCCCTTGCACCTGCTTGCGGGTGCCCTTGGCCATGAACCTCAAACCTTCTTTTTAATATATCCATTTCCTGGATAAACCTGCCTTCTTGGGAGACCATTTGTTTCATGAACTGCCCCTTAACCAAAGGCCTTTTTTGATGGATTGGGTGCCAGCTACTACAAAGTAGTAGGGAATTAGAGTAAGTTGGTTTCCAGTACAAACTATATTCAAAACATGACGTTGTTCTGTTCTTAATAATTAAAGTCTCAAATAATTTATTTCCTCGCTAGACAGATTCATAGTAAATTCTAGAAAGTCAGTTGTACAGTGGTGTATGTGTGTGTGTGTGTGTGTGTGTGTGTGTGCGTGCGTGTGCGTGTTTGTGCGTGTGTGTGTGTGTGTGTGTGTGTGTGTGTGTGTGTGTGTGTGTGTGTGTGTGTGTGTCACTGACAACCTGTTTGGCACTTTTTATGCCTGTATGTGTGAGGCTTGCCTCCAATGATATTGTGTAACTATATATCTCACTTACTGTATTCATATGTTCCAGAATTAAAAGTTTGTCAGTGTACATAAGGCAATTGCTACATTACCTCAGGACACCCATGTCCACCAAGCTAGATGCAGAGATAGCTGGAAAGTGCCTTTCCATGGTTGCAGTTCCTAATATGTGCCTTACATGGGAAAGAAATGGAGGGTGTTTGCAAACAAATAAGGGATGGGTGCTTACTACAGCTACCCTATCTGGTGATTTCTGCCCAGTGCCTAAACGAGTTGGTCTTTAAACAGTAATACTCCTGAATGCTATAATAATGTAAACTAGAGCTAACTAAATGTGGCAATGCTGCTCAGCATAGCTGTTCCTTGAGTAGTGAGGGACTGTGGAAAATTTCAAAAGTAGGTTTTATAGGGAAAGTGCAACTTCTGGTGATTGCGTACATACAGGGAGGGTACCGCTAACCGCCACTCTGAGAAGATCAGTATTGGGCAAATGCAAAGCTTATAAACAAGCAGAAAAAAAGCAGGTTTTAAACTAGATATGTCCAAAGAACAATCAGGTAAGCACAAAATAAGCTTAACACCAGCAATTTCCAGCTCATATAGGTGAAATCTGCCTTCTCCTGCCAAAAAATGAAATGTTAATCCTCTTAATGTAAAATTACTGGTTTGGAGGCCAAGTGCTAGGGAACCACAAAATAGATGTGAAGAAGCACTGAAAACAGCAGATACAGTGTCTTTAGAGTACTACAAATGCAGAACAGCAGCCCTTATAGCAGTGGAAAAATAGAAATTAAAACTCTAAGCAAGTGCGAGAAAAACAATACATAGCACAGACATTTTTGAGTATGGAATAAAGACAAGCAGTACAAGTGCAAAATGATATGTCATTTTGTTTTTCTTGCCAAGGATGGCTTCAGATGCAAGCAAAATCTCTCAAAGTCTCTGGTATTGTCACCAAACAATGAGCAGGTCTGGATAACTGAAACAAGACTCGCACAAATGCAAGGCTTACATACAGGCATAAAAAAGCAGGTTTTAAACTAGATATGCAAAGCCAGATCAGGTAAGCATGCAATAAGCTTTCTACCAGCAATTCTCAGTTCAGATAGGTAAAATCAGCCCTCTCCTGCCACAATAGTGCAGACTTTGACCTTCTTAATGTAAAATGACTGGTTTGGAGCCCAAGTATTAGAGAACCACAAGAACAGATGCAACAGGTACAAGCAAGCAAAATCTGAGGGTAATGCTACTCAATGCTAGAAGTCTAAACCTCAAAATGCATTCACTCGAGGCACTCCTTAAAATGGAGAACATTGACATCTGTGCAGTGACAGAGACCTGGTTCAAGACTCCAGAGAGCACCCCTGCATTACCAGGCTATAATTCATACCACACCTTTCGGCCACCTAACCTGGACCGAAACACTAAAGGTAGAGGCGTGTCCATATTCATTAAGGATATCCGCACCTCCAGGCTAGTTGCTCAGCATAATGCATCCGAGATTATCCAAGTGCAACTAGCTCTGGGCAAGACCGCAGTCCAAATTCTAACTTGCTACAGATCCCACACCATGCCCCAGGATTCCCACTCCTCATTTCCTGATACACTGGAAAATATTAGGGTACAACCCAACACCCTAATAATGGGGGATTTCAACTACCCTACCATTAACTGGGAAAACTACTCATGTACCAACTCTTTTGCTTAACGTTTTCTGGAATTCATAAATTCCAACACCTTGGATCAACTTATCCACACCCCCACCAGGGTGGCAGGAGAGGGCTGATTTTGAACTGGAAATTGCTGGTGGAAAGCTTATTGCATGCTTACCTGATTTGGCTTTGGGCATATCTAGTTTAAAACCAAATATCCTTGACCTGGTCATTACCAACATGGGTGACCAGTGTTCCACACCAGAGGTCAGTTTCTCGTTAGTCAGATCTGACCACAAGCTAATCAGCCTAAACATCCACATCCTGCCCCCACCCCCCATTAGGGAAACCACTGTAAAAATTTCTCCAAAGCCAACTTCACGCTTCTTAAGACAGAAGTTGCAAACTTCACGACACCCATGCAGACGGACAATAGAGGTACGACTGCTGAATCCTACACAAATGCACTTTATAAGTACTTACATGAGTGCATGGATCGTGCTATCCTAAACAGAACCAAGATGCTATCCTCCAAAAAAAGGAAGCCAATCTGGTGGTCCCCTGCCATAAACAAATGCTACAACAGAAGAAAGAAACTGTTGCAAAAAAGAGTAAAATCCCATGACTGGAAGAACTCCCTGGTCAGCTTCAGTAAGAAGCTGAGATCCCTCATAAAATCCTCCAAAGTTAGTTATGAAAACAAAATTGCCACTGATTCTAAAGACAACCACAAAGCATTCTATAGCTATGTCAAGAATCTCAATGGCAACACTCAGATCTGCTCTGAGTTACAGCACAATGGCAGATAGGTTCAGTGCTAACTTTACCCCCTCACCCCCTAAAGGGCCCATCTCTATACCGGAAGAATGCAAAGTTACTGTAATCACGGCTGCACAGGTAAAAACCACACTCTCCAAAGCCAAGAACACAGCACCCATGGGACCTGACAACATCCCGGTCTGCATTCTACATGAACTACAGAATGAACTGACACCCCACCTAAGCACCATGTTCAATCATAGCCTCACCTCAGGCTTTGTGTCCACTGAATGGTGCACAGCAACGGTTATCCCACTCCACAAAGGGGGAGCCACCACGGACTCTGGGAACTACCTCCCCATTAGCTGAATGAGCCTGGTCTGCAAGGCCATGGAACGTATCATCATGGAACTTATAAACAAAGACATTGGTAATCTCCAAACTCTGGACCCCACCCAGTTCAGGTTTGTAAAAGGCAGATCATGTCTCTTAAACCTGATTGACTTCTTTGAAGCAGTCACCAAAGCCGTAGATGAGGGTAAGGTGGTTCACACAGCCTATCTAGATCTCGCCAAGGCTTTTGACACCATCCCCCACTCTGGAATTATAGATAAACTCACTAAACTAGGTATAAATCCCTATGTCACAAGATGGGTTGCCAACTGGCTCACTGACAGAATCCACACTGTGAAAGTAGCAGACTCCAAATCCGACTTCAGACCAGTGACAAGTGGAGTACCACAGGGTTCAGTCCTGTTTGGTATCTACTTTTCTGAAGTACAGGCTAACACAGAAGGTGTTTGGCTAATGAAGTTTGCAGATGACTGCAAACTAGGAGCCATAATTGAAACTCCTAATGATGTGGACATCCTACAAAAGGGCCTAACTGAAACAGATGCCTGGTGTCAAAGCCATGGCCTCAAGCTCAATGCCAAAAAGTGCATTGTCATCCCTTTTGGTAAAAACTCTGTACCCATGAGCTATCACATAGGTGGTAGTCTACTTAACATGAAAGTGTGATAAGAGACCTTGGGACACAGGTGGACAGTAGTCTCTCCTTTGATAATCACATCGCCACAGTAGTCAGGAAAGCCTTCTACATGGCACACCTCATCACAAAAGGTTTCTCATCCAGGAAAAAAGAGATCATTGCTCCCCTCTACTCATCACTCATTAAATCCATTATAGAGTACAACGCCCCTTTTGGTATGTACCTCACAAGACATCTACAACAGCTGGAAAGGGCACAGAAATACCTCACAAAGCGGATTACCAGCCTCAAATAGATGCCCAACACAGACCGTCTCAAAAAACTCCAGCTTTACTCCATCGCATATTGCCTACTCAGAGGTGATCTCTGCCTAGTATACAAAGCTATGTTAAACCCAGAGCTGTTGGACATGCTCCACTTAAAGAAATCCCAATCCCTCTGAGCTACATGCTCTAGGGACCTAAACCTTGTCAGCACAATAAACAGAACATGCTGGAGGGATAGATTCCTGAGCCAGAGACTTCCCACACTCGGGAATAAACTACCTGTCTATATCAAACAAAGCTCCTCATTAGCACTCTTCAAGAAAAATCTTGATGATTGGATGGGAAATAGGAAATTCACCCCGGGGATCACCTCTGTGGCTCTGCTCGACAGGGGCACAGGAAAATAATTTTCTTGGGTGGCGAAAGCCAGGGTACCTTTTTGGCTAGGCTTGTTTAGGCCCTATGGTCGATAGCGTAGTACCTACCTATGAACCCTGAAATGACACCAGACTGGCTAACAATGGGGAAAACCATACTCACACTTAAAAATGAACCTGCAGATCACCCTAAGAACTATCAACCAATAACCTGCCTCCCAAAAACATATAAATTGTATCTTGACCAATAACCTCTCTCCCAACAACATGCAAATTTTATACAGGAACTGATGCCAATAGCATATACAGTCACTTAGGTAAAAATTCAGTCATGGTCATGCAACAGAAGGAGAATAAAAGAGATTCATATGGAACAAATGATCAACTTTTGTTAAACAAAACCATAATGAAAACCTGTAAAAAGAACAGGAATCTCAGCATGGCATGGATACATTACAAAAAAGCATTTAATAGTATACTTCATTCCTGGATTATAGAATGCTTACAAATGTGCAAGAGTCATCACACATTGGTAAATTTTATTACAGTTACTATGAAGAAATGCCAAACCACTTTGAAGAAGACCCATAAAAAAAGGAAACAATTGCTATCCAGAGTGTGAAAATCCAGTGTGGAATAATCCAGGGTGATTCTTTGTCACCACTACTGTCTTGCACTCAATCCATTATGTTGTTTACGCAACAGCCTAGGTCATGGATTCAGTCTGACTCCAAGAAAATCATCAAGTGAAACAGTATTTCATCTTGTTTTTGTGATGACCTAAACCTGTATGGTTTATCAGATAAACGTCTGAAAGAACAATTGCAAGTTGTTAACGCCTTCTCAGATTACATAGGAATGTCATTTGGTCTCAATAAATATGTAAAATCAACATTTGCAAGAAGAAAACTGAAGTCTCCAGAAAATATAAAACTTGGGGAGGAATGTGATACAAAAGATATGGAACTCGAAAGAGTGCACAAGTATCTTGGAATAAATGTAGGAACAGTGATATAGCATGAAAAATGAGAACAAAGCTCAGTAAGGAATATTTTAGAAGACTAAAATTAATACTATATACTGCTTTGACATCTAGGAATAAAGTTCAAACTATACATCAACTTGCACTTCCTGTTTTGACTTATAGCTTTGGGGTGATTGATTGGCCACAAAAACAGCTGGATAAGCTTGACAAAACAACAAGAAAACTGTTCCATGCCCATCAAATGATACATAAGAACCAGTGTTTGCCAAGACTATATATCCCTCAGTCTGAAGGAGGCATGGGCCTCCTTGAAATCAACTATACATCTTGATTGGTGATTATGGGATTGAATATGTATTTACTGCTATCATCAGATCCAAACATACTGAAAGTTCTGAAACATGAACAACATGAGTCTAAGATTACCTATTTTCTTAGGGTAGCAGAAGCTTTTAAGAAAAGAGCAGGCATGGAAATAAAAAAAAAAATGGATTGAAAAAAAAACGTGGCAACAGAACGTATAAAAAAAAGACTACGAATAATAGAATCAGGAAAAAAGAAAATATAAATGAAAATATCACAAATATACAAGAAGTATAGAGATCTGCTGGAACAGCTGCATGTTGACTAAGAGTTGTCATGTGAATGGTTTAGATGGGGTGAATTCAAATTAAAAGTGGATTATGTATTACATGGTTCATAATATCCACAGAAAAGGTAGGAGATACAGACAAATGTAGGTTTTGTGGTGCAGAACTAGAAACAGTTACACATATTGTTACAGGGTGCTATACAATCATGGCTGGAGGTTTGTATAGTGAAAGACATTACAATCTGGCAAGGTTGTTACACTGGAGTCTTTGTAAACATTACAACATAGTGCTAGCGGAGAGACACTAAAAACATGAACTGCAAAGGATTGATGAAAACGATGAAGCAATGATTACGTGGGATCACCCCATACCAGCAGCTAAGAAGGTAGAAGCAAACAGACTTGATACTGTAATTCAAGAGAAAGGACAGAAATAGCTTTGACTATTGAAACTGCTATAACCAACGACTACAGTGGCTTATGAACTAAAAGACATGAATTTGTAAAATATCAGGACTTGCAAGCCCAAACTAGATCAATGTGGAATAAGGATGCACAGATCATTCCAGATGGAGTAGGAGCAATTGGGCTAATAAAAAGAATCTTCAAACCCGTCTAAATATGTTACAGATAAAAGTAACCCGTTATGAACTGCAAAAAGAGGCAATTATGGGTACATGGCAGGTGCTGAAAGAATGCTCATATCAAATGTTAAAGACTGAAGCAAAACTGATTTTGTGAACTTTAATTATGCCCTGACTTATGAATGGGGAACTTTCACATCAAGGTATATCAAAATATATGCATTTCGAGAAATTAAACCAAGAGAGTGAACTATATAAATTCAATGATGTTTAGTCTGAAGTATTGCAAAAAGGATTTCTTTTGATTATAAGAACCAGGCAGTCTCCTTATATTTAGGTACAAGACGTAATTATCCTAATCTTTAGAACTGCAGAAAAGAAAAATCTAAGCATGTATGAGATGATCATCCTATTAGACTTGTCATTAAAACATTTAGTTCTATTATATGAAGTTAACTTAAAGAACAGATAGCAAGGATTATTATATTTAGAACCTAGTTTACATACCTTGAAAAAATGCCTGCCACGCAAGCAAGGGCATAGCAGCCCACCTGGGATAACTGAAGGAAATGGACTAGTGTAACTGGGTTTGCAATGAGAATTTAGAAAGTGCACACCTAGGTCAGTGTGCATGGTACCTTCTCCTGACAATTAAAGGGTAAGAACTCACTAGCATTTGTTATGCATATGACTTAGTGACAAACCCTGGAAAGTAATAGACTGTGTGTGTGTGTGTGTGTGTGTGTGTGTATGTGTGTGTGTATGTGTGTGTGTGTGTGTGTGTGTGTGTGTGTGTGTGTGTGTGTGTGTGTGTGTGTGTGTGTGTGTGTGTGTGTGTGTGTGTGTCTAGAGTCAGAATTTATGATTACGAATGCCTGCACTTTTATCAAGGATGCTTTTAATGTTAATGGACAGCTTGTCATGCAGAAATATCATGCTAGGAGTTAAATTGATCAGTACAACTGAGCTGCAAAGTTGGTAGGTTCATATGTATTGCATATTATATTATATAATGACAGTTTTACCACTGTTGCTATAGAAATGGCTCTGAAAGTGAAGTTAACACTGAAATAACAGAAGAAGATATAATAAAATATTTTGCATGCACCCATGTACAGGGACTTACATGTGTGCACACGTGCTGGCTGTTTCTGCCATTGTATATGAGTATGCAGTAGGAAAATCAGCCTTTAAGCACAGCTGTAGACTCCATATATTTATTAATGGTATATGACTATGTATGCTTAGGGCAGCTATAGAACAAATGCAGCAAGGCTGGCTCAGGTATGCAAAAGCAGTCACCATTCAAGAAAGCAGCAAAATGAATCTGGAAAATGAAAAAGAAACATTGTGGTGCAGCAGGCAAGAAGATTGGTAGTCTTGACAACCAACAGAGTTGTTGTTTGTCTTTTCCCGGTAAGGGGTCGCCACAGCAGAACTCCGGTCCGCTAATGATTGTCAGTAGATTTTTACGAAACGCCGAGGTGCCAGTTCAACACTCAATCTTCAACGAAGGCACGCCCATTTACACACGCATGTCTTTCGAACACTACCCAACTGTGGGGAGGACATGCAGACTCCACACAGAAGGTACTCCCAAGCCCAGCCGAGAATCGAACGGGAGAACCTCTTGCTGTGAGGTAACAATGCTACCACTGTACCACCGCGAAACATTGACAACCAACAGAGTAAACTATTAAAAAAGGAGAAAAAATAATTGTATGTAGCAAAAACACTTTTTAGAACCATTTAGTTTGCAAAATGATTAAGACAATGTCATTTGGCTAAAAACAAAATGGACTTGTGCATTATGCATTATAAGTGCATTAGGATTTTAGATGGTGGCATTTGCTGACTTTTTCAAGGGAATTACAAAGCTAAATTATGATTAACTTGGGAAACAATGGGAACTTTTTGAAGGAACTTATTAACAGTCAAATACTGTAACTAGTGTGGAGTGAATATACATGTATCAAAAATCATTGTGTATCCAGTATTACAATGAATAACATGCAGCGATGTTATATGTGTTGCAAATGGTAAACACTTTTACTGAATTATCACTTGTGGCATAGGAAAACTTACATTTATACAAAAGTAATGAAACCATATAAATAAGTTCACATTTACAAACATTATACATCACATACATTGTTAAATATCCTACAATCTAGGCAACATTACATAAGTTATTTAATTTCTGCCTTCTCTTATACTTGATTCCTCCTACAAAATATGTTCCTGCATTTATTTCTACAAGTTCCATTTTTCTGTGTAATTTACTGCTACTCTTTTCTAAAGATCCCACATCCTGTTCTTTTATCTCTAAATCAATATTCACTACTTCAAGTGTAGTTGGTTTAGATTTTGATTTCCATTTTCTAGGTATTTCTTCTTTGGCAGCTACCAGAATTAAACATAACAAGGGCTTACTGTGGTTAGACGATAAAGACCCTGTATTACAGCTAAAAAAATAATTTGCTTAGTTACACTCATTTACTCACCCAGTATTCCCGACAGAATACTCTGTAGGGAATTTTTAAAGTATGCCAACTCATTGCACTCGCAAAATATGTTCCCAGTTACCTCTTTCTTCACCATCAGACCTCCAACATTTGATGTCTACCTGAGGAAAAATTCTTTGGAGTCTGCTTGGGGAATGAAAGTATCTATGCAAACACTTTCAGGCAAAAATCTTAAATCTTCTAGACTTTGTTGCATATTTATAGCTATGTCCTCCCATTGTTTCTTTGTGAGTTGCATATCTAATCTCTCTCACCAATCTTTTCTGACCTCTTCTGATTGATTCCTATAGTTATTGTGCAATATTTTTATGCCCTACTAATTGTCCTTTTTTAACAGCAGCTTATATTCCAGATTCAATTAAAAACAACCAGTGCAGGTTTTTCATTTAGGATTCCCCTACCCCTTTCTTTTTGTCTACACTCTGATATCAATCTCTGATAGGGAAGGCAATTTCTAGCCTGCAATCCACATGTCTTCTTGGCCTCTTCCCATTCTATTATCTTTCCTTCTTTAATTATTTCTTCCCAATACCTTGGTTCCTTTACCAGTTTCCACCAATAAATTCCACCCCCTCTTGTCTGTTTTCTGTATCCCTAATTGTAGTCATGTCTATTAGAAGAATCTCCTTTCTCCATTCTCACATTGGCTTAGTTCTTAGTATGCTTTCTGCTACTTAATGGATATAATATTCAGTATGACTGTTGCTACTCTCCTTAAAGATCTGTGTCCAAAATGCCATTCTTTCCATATTTTGTGAATTACCCCCTGGTTCATCACCATCCCTTTCTACTTTAAATTGTAGCTTTATGCTTATCTTATGTATAAGAGCCTTAACTGTGTAGCTCTAAAATATTCCTTCAAATCAGGTAGTCTTAAACCTCCTTGTTCTGATGGGAGAATCAACTTATCTCACTTGACTCTTTCCCCCTTTTCCTGCCAAAGAAAATCCTTCATCTCTTTATTAATTACTGTCCACAGCGTCTCTGGTTGATAAAAATGTGCCTGACTTGTGAATAAAACTAAAGGGTCTAAAACCATTTTTACTGCTTGCATCCATATCCAAATGCAAGAACTTCCATTTTCTGATTTTTTTGCATTATCTTTTGTTTAGTGTCTTCACACATATCCTTACCTGCCATAAATGAATCCTTTTTAATCCATACTCCTAAATACTTCATTTTATCATGGCCCCATAAATATGGGTATTGCTGGAACAACTCATATGTGGGTGCATCATTTATAGTTTTACACTTTTTTTGTTTTATTGTCATTAATTTTATATCCCCAAAAACTGAAACTGTGTCATAATATTCCACAACACTGAAATGTCCATTTCTGGTTTCATCACATACAAAGCAATATTATCTGCAAATAAAGCCAACTTTTCTTGAACGCCATACCAATTATATCCTTGAATTTTTGAGTCCCTTCTAATTATAACACAAATAAAAGGAGGAGGCGGACACCACAGCCTGGTTCCTCTCTTCAGACACAACTTTCCAGAGAGGAACCCTTCCACTTTGATTTTTGCCTCCATTCCCTCATATATCCTTCTAATTGACATTATTATTTTATCAGGAAATGCAAATGCTTCCATTGCCTTTCTCTTATAATCCCAGCTTACTCTGCTGAATGTTTTCTCTGCATCAAGATCCAGCAATAACAGCAGTATTTTTTACATTCTGTTTCCCTCTGGATCATCATTGTTCTATTAATGTTGTCAAATATTTGCCTCCCTTCACAAAACCACCTTGGTCCACATCTATCTATTCATTTTGGAATCACTTTGCCTTCCTTTTAACCATTATAGACAAAAACACTTTATAATCATGGTTTCAAATTGAAATGGTCTATCTAAAGCTTGGTCAAATGGGTCTTTACCTTCTTTAGATATCATAGTTGCCACATCTTTTTTTTCAGGGTGTTACTGCCTCCTATCTTTTTAAAATATGGTTAAACAAAATCTTCCATATCTTTATCCTTTTCTTCCCTCTTAACGTCCATCCACCAGAATGCCATCTATTCCTGAAGACGTTCCTGTAGGTTGGTTATGTATCACTATTTTACCAAAACCTCCTCTTATCTTAAGTGTTAGTTGCTGAGCCTCATCTGCCTCTAACTGTGGCATATTAAAGTCTTCTATAAATATTTTCATTTGTGCTTTTGCTTGATTTCTCCACTTCTCTGCTTTATACAAATTTTCATAAAATTTCCAAAATATCTCTAATATCTCTACAGGATCACTGACCATTTTTCTTATTATAGGTTCCCTAAGTTTGGCAACAATCCTTTCTACTTCCCATTGCCTACGTCATTGTGCCAAAAGTTTTTTGTGTTCTGGAGTTATTTTCAAAAAACAGTTGCTTAACAGTAATCTATCTAAACTCATGCATATTGCCCAACTACCCAGCTACTCCCTTATTTTCTCTTTAGCACTCTGCAATTGTGATGTTTGCTTTGAGAGTGTTGATGAAGAAGTACAGAGAATGTCAGAAGGAGTTGCATTGTGTCTTTGTGGATTTAGAGAAAGCATATTACAGGGTGCCTAGAAAGGAGTTGTGGTATTGTATGAGAAAATCGGGAGTGTCAGAGAAGTATTAAGAGTGGTACAGGATATGTACGAAGGTAGTGTGACAGAGGTGAGGTCTGCAGTGGGAATGACGGATGCGTTTAAGGTGGAGGTGGGATTACATCAAGGTCCAGCTCTGAGCCCTTTCTTATTTGTAATGGTGATGGACAGGTTGACAGACGAGATCAGACAGGAGTCCCCATGGACTATGATGTTTGCAGATGACATTGTGATCTGTAGTGAGACTAGGGAACAGGTGGAGGAGACTCTGGAGAGGTGGAGATATGCTCTAGAGAGAAGAGGAATGAAGGTCAGCAGGACTAAGACAGAATATATGTGTGTGAATGAGAGGGAGGATAGAGGAATGGTGAGGATGCAGGGAGTAGAGGTGGCGAAGGTGGATGAGTGTAAATACTTGGGATCAACACTTCAGAGTAATGGTGAGTGTGGAAGAGAGGTGAAGAAGAGAGTACAGGCAGGATGGAGTGGGTGGAGAAGAGTGTCAGGAGTAATTTGTGACAGATGAGTACCAGTAAGAGTGAAATTGAAGGTCTACAAGAGGGTAGTGAGACCAGCTATGTTATTTGGGTTGGAGACAGTGGCATTGACAAAAAGGCAGGAGTCAGAGCTTGACGTGGCAGAGTTGAAGATGTTTAGATTTGCACCGGGTATGACAAGGAGGGACAGGATTAGGAATAAGTATATTAGAGGGTCAGCCCTGGTTGGAAGGTTTGGAGACAAAGCCAGAGAGGCAAGATTACGTTGGTTTGGACTTGTGCTGAGGAGGGATGCAGAGTATATTGGGAAAAAGATGCTAAGGATGAAGCTGCCAGGTAACAGGAAAAGAGGAAGGCCTAAGATAAGGTTTATGGATGTGGTAAGAGAGGACATGTAAGTGGTTGGTGTGAGAGAGCAAGATGCAGAGGACAGGAAGAAATGGAAACAGTTGATCCGCTGTGGCGACCCCTAACGGGAGCAGCCGAAAGAAGAAGAAGAAGAAGAAGAAGACTCTGCAATTGTGTCTGCTCTTATTCTGTGAGATTTCACTTATTTTGTAATACTTTAACAATTTGTTAACCCCTGTAAATAATTCTTACTACTTCTTAATCAGATATCTTTTTCTTTTATTTCTACCCTATTTTTAAACTCCACTTTAATTTTATCCCATTCAGGAGCTATAACTTCTGGATTACTTTCTATCTTCCCTAATAACTCCCAGATAATTTCAACTACTTATTCCTTATTTTTTTGTCTTTAACTGATAGGTGGGGATGTGCCAGTGTTTCACCTTAACTTCATTAACCTGCATTTTATCTTAAAAATTATTGGAGCATGATCTGAAATAGTTATTAGATGTGTATTAATATTCTCAATAAAATGGACATGTTCCAGTGGAATATCATTTCCATCAAGTCTAGCCCAGTTATTGTACCTTGTGGAATAATATGTACATTTTCATCAAGTTCCTGCTACTGAATTCACATTTCATACCAAATATTTACATAAATTTATTTGGAAATCTACCCTCTTTTGTTATATTTTCCCTTCTAGGCCCTTCAGATACATCCTCATTTTTTTTGACATAATTGGATGAGGCAAAAGAAAATCCCTTGGACAATTTGGAAAAGGAGGGCTGAAAAATCTTAGAGATTCTACTTTCATTTACCTCTCACCCACCTTTTATATTAAATTGTATTACATCTTTAGCTTTAAGATCCTGTGAATCAGTATGGTATAGTAAATATGTAATTATTCACAATTTAGAACATATATAAACTGCTATAAGTAAAAAATAAATAAATGCTGTGTCTAAGTATATCTAGATTTTACACTGTTAGACTATCATACTGCTGTATATACTGTTACTATGTATTTCAAAGTGTCTTATGTAAACAAAACTGTCAGATGGAAAAGTTATATAGTGTATTAGGAGCTTTTCTCCCCGGGCCTCTGCTGAAAAAGAACCTGTGTCCAGTTGGACTTTTCCCAGGAAACAAATGTAAAATAAATAATAAATAAATTCCAGTCCTCACCTATAAGCATGGGCGCCTGCAGGCAGATGCAAGGGGGCGCACTTGCGCCCCCCCCTGGATTTTGACTGCAAATACATTTTTGCAATGTTGTTATTCGGTACTTCCATTATTTAAACTAGAGAACTCCAAGCTCTCCATTTTGAAAAAATCTGCCATTTACTCGGCAAATGACACTCTGGTGATGTAGAATATCCAACTCACGCATGCATGCCACCCCAGATGTAAAGTCATTCCACACTTGTGCATGGAATTTAAAATAGCCATTCCAGTAAGAGAGAAGGTAAGGTAAGTGTGTGTGTGTGTGTGTGTGTGTGTGTGTGTGTGTGTGTGTGTGTGTGTGTGTGTGTGTGTGTGTGTGTGTGTGTGTGTGTGTGTGTGTGTGTGTGTGTGTATGTAATTTATACTAGTGGTTCCATTTGTTTCTGAATGAGAGAGAAAGTGTACCTGTATATATGTTAGTGTATGTGAGTGTATGTAATTTAAACTAGCTGTTTCATTTCTGTATGTGAAAGTGTGTGTGTATGCAATTTTAACTAGCCATTCTATGTGTATGACTGTGTGCGTGTGTGTGTGTGTGTGTGTGTGTGTGTGTGTGTGTGTGTGTGTGTGTATGTGTGTGTGTTGCTGTGCTGTGTGAGAGAAGGTAGATGTGTGTGTGTGTGTGTGTGTGTGTTTTTAAAATACCTCTCAACTGTCCAGATTTAGCCTCATATATTTGGTCTGTTTATCAAAAATATGTGGTTTTCTGGCAATTCAGGAAGATTGAAATCACTAAATAATGACATATATCTATCTATCTATATATATATATATATATATATATATATATATATATATATATATATATATGACTTTGACTTCATATCCTTCAGAAAATGCATGCTAACACAAATCCTGTTATTCAAGCAACTAAGTTAAAATGAGCAATATTTAAAATCTACCCCTATTTTTGGTCCATTGTATCCCCATTATTTTAGGCTTTGTCCAGATGTTTGCACTAAGACATTGAGACATATGCATATCTCTCAACTGTCCAGATTTTTTGCCTTATATTTTTGGCCTATTCCTCATAAAATTTGTATAACATATACATGAGTTTCAGACTTCATATCCTCCAGAAAATTCATGCTAACACAAATCCTGTTATTCTAGCAACTTTCTAAGTCTGTAAGAGCAATATTTAAAATCTGTCCCTATTTTTGGGCCTTTGTGTTATTTTAGGCTTTATCCAGATTTCTTATACTAAGAGGTTTTGAGGTACAGAGATATGGTATGTAATGCCCTAGTTGGGGGAAGCAGGTTAATCAATTAACTTGATCAGGCTTGACCCTGAAACTTGGTTACAGGAGATAAGAGCCTGAATCCTCTACACCAACTACCAGACTATTGAAGGAATTGTGAGCTGCAGTGGAGACAAGAACCTGAATCCCCTACACCAGGAATGCTGGCAGAATTGTGAGTTTGAGTTTCAGTACATTTTCAGGGAATTATGAGTTTCAGTGCATTTTCAAGGGATTATGAGTTTCAGTACATTTTCATGGACTTGTGAGTTTCAAGGGAAGAGAAGTTTACTGTTGCTCATGCAAAGTCTGTTTTCAATGTACAACTAACTGTTTTGTTTAGCAAATGTTAGTCATTGTTTGCACTATAGAATTTGAAAGCAGTGTTAGTAGCATAATTGCCTTTGATATAGAAAGCTGTGGATTCTACTCCCACACCATGCAGATGGAGTGCTGGTATTGCAGTGGCCTTTCAAATGCTGATTATTTGCTGCATTTTAAGGGGGATAGGGGTTCTGCACTTCTGAGTGTGCCCTCCTTTGTATGAGATGCCTATTAACTACAAGCTTGTTGGTTTGTCTGTCATTCCATATTGCAATATTACCAGCTTACCATTTTTTTATGTAACATTGGCAATTTAGTTCAAGGGCAGCAGGCACTGAATTTGTAACTGGAACAATGAAATGTAAATTTGTTTGCCAGTAGCAAACTCATTAGTTGCAGTTCTATTTAATGTGGAATTATTCAGATGACTTTTACTTCTACAGGGATTGTGCTTATTGACTGATATTGGTGGATTGTAATGACAGATGTCTGAGTGGCCTTTTATGGTTGAAATTTTCTGAAATTGGTAGTTTTGTCATTATTGGTTCATACATTTTGTTTCACTGCTTACTGAAAGAATGTTCAAAACTACAAATTTAAAACACATTCTAACAAGTGGTGCTGTATTATACAAGGAATATAATTTAATACAATCAGGAAGGTAAATCAATGAACACATACATGTATGCATGGCCCCTAAAAATGTGTGCAAGGAGCCTATGGTTTGAAAACATTTCAAAGACAAACTTAATCCTCCATTGGTCAGATACATTTTTTTAATGTGAGTTTTAATGCCATTTCAATGAATGTGAGTTTCAAGGGCAGAGAAATTTACTGCTCATGCCAAGTCTATTTTCATTGTGAGACTGTATTGCTTTTTTAGGAAATGACTATCAGTGTTTGTGCTACTTTATTTCAATATCTGTAATCACTGTAAAAGTAAATAAGAAAGCAGTATGCATACTGACAAGTTTGAGCAGTGTTTATGGTAACAGGGGAGAATTAGCCAAGTAATGGAACACTGGAATGGCTGTGAGGGTGCTGCTTTGTGGGATAGGGGGTTGTCACAGGAGGGGCTGCTCTAGGGGGGCTCCGATCTCTTACACTGTGCAGGTCCCCATTTGATCTTGATCTAGCTCTACTGCTAGGGGTGGACATCAAGGATCAGATTGCAGCTTAATTAAATTGTTAACTAGGTACCAAAAAAGGCACTATTGCTGCTGTGTTTGTGGAGCAGACAGAGACTCCACAAACTGTATGTGCAGTAACAAATATTGTCCATAGGAGTCGTAGGCGTAACTTACAGCAATATACTATGTTCAGTTTCTGTTTTTAAAAATTACAGTTACCCAAAAACATTATAATTTTTACATGAACAAGTTCAATATTACAGTTCCATTGAGGTCTTATTTCATAGCACTATAAATCCACAGAAATATCATCATTTTCTGTACTACAGTGTGGAATACAGCAGGAGTTCTTTGTTATCTACACATAAACAAATATACCCTGGAGCTCTGGTCTCTGGGTTTGCAACCCCAACCCCCTGCAAAAAATCCTGCGGGCACCCATGCCAATAAGTAATGTTCCATACTGAAAGCTAATTATTTCTCCCCTAATTTTTGTAATCTCTGAAATAGCAGTTTTAAGTGAAATATAAATCTGCCATTATTATCTTTTTTCCTCCCTCATCTATAACTACAGGAGCTGCTTTAGCAATTAGCATGCATTCTCCTCTCTGCATTTTCCCTGATATTCTGCAGAATATCCACCCAGAAATAAATTCTTTATCAAATTCACATGCTTGTTTCTTTACAAATGGTCTCTCCCTTAGCATTGCTATTTGCAATCTGCATTTCTTAATATGGTTAAGTATTCTTTGCTTTTTGTCTATACCTGTGTGACCACTCACATTCCAAGATAATACGCAAAGTGTTGCCAGTATGATAATAAGTCATTATTCCCACTTATTAAATATGGCAGCTTTTATATGTCTAATCCCAGATTTTGTGATACATGCAGCCAATAATGTTTGGCAGGTTAATCCTTTATAAAGTTTTCTTATCATCAACATTGGAACCTATGTCACATTTTCCAAAACTTTTTGTTTCAATGAAAATCCTCAAACAAAAAAAAAAAAAAAAACACCCCCAAAATACTTATTAATTTAATACAAAGACACTTAACTATGTACATCTTCAAACAATTAAGTTTATCCTTCTTAATAGGAATGTTTGTGCCAAACATACAGCTGCTAACACAGACCCTTGTTAACCTGAAATTATGGTTGTCTATGCTATGACACATGTTATTGCCTGTGCTTCTACTTACACTAATTGGTGTCTGTTCTTTTTTTATATTTATACCCCCTCCCCAGATGTGAAAACTACTTGCATATACTTTCAGAAATCATTAATTTTTAGCCTTGAAGAAACCAGTGTTCTGTATTTTATTTTATTGCCATATTATCAGTTTGCCTCCATGGAAAAGTAAGAGAAAAAAGAAAAACGTATTCCTCTGTTGTATCCTGAAAGACAAGCTGAAACATTAGTTGCTAAATTAAAAATTTTCATTACATTCAGTGTTCTTTTGTTTATTTATTTACACTTAATTTGTTATTAGATTAAGCCAAGGGTCTTAATCCAGACATGCACCTATGCAAAAGAAAGAAAAAAGCATATCAGCTCTACATATATTATGATCTGTGCACTTTTTCACCCCATCTTCCACCTCAACAACCCAAGATTACCACCTATTAATTACAGCCTATTAACTTAAACATGCTTTTGTCTAGCCTTTCTTCTCTTTTTTGCACTGTAATGTATACATTTCTTAATACCAAGAAGAAAGAAAGAAAGAAAGAAAGAAAGAAAGAAAGAGAGAGATGAGGAAGAAAAAAGGCATCTGTTTACTTTAATAACTTTATCACATGCAAGAACAACTAAAATACATTACTATAAATATGTAGTTTATACTGTGAAAAGTTTCATAGAAATACTATTAAGAAAATAAATAGTTTTACTTATGTGAAAGGGGAGGAGTGCTGGATATACACATCTATTCATGTTGAAGACTTATTTGTGCATGTGTACCAGCTAGGGACACAAGTGAGCCACATTACAGTGGCACAGAGTGGTACAGACCTAATGCTGAGAATGTGTATCAGACTGGAATGCAGTTATCACCAAGTAAAGGAAGATATGTAAATCAAAATACACATAACACAGCATACAAATAAGCATAGTGTCCTTGTAGTTGTCCTTCCCCCAGAAAAGTATAAATGGA
The DNA here is from genome assembly GCF_019279795.1 of Protopterus annectens. Classification (NCBI taxonomy): domain Eukaryota; kingdom Metazoa; phylum Chordata; order Ceratodontiformes; family Protopteridae; genus Protopterus; species Protopterus annectens. The sequence continues at coordinate 1,204,210,946 of NC_056725.1, read as the reverse complement.
AGCATGAGTCTCATGATGATTTATTACTGAAATGCAGAAGCAATCAGTGTACAATGTCAGCTGTCTGCTATGACAATCATATAATGCCATAAAGTCAGGATCAACACAAGACAGCAAGATGTCCTGTAAAAATAACCACAAAATTCCACTGCCACATCTCCCACCATTCCTGAGAAATAACTTGCTCCATCCACCTATCACAACAAAGTCAGAGCTCCAAACCTCCTACTTATGTCATTGAGAAATAATGCAATTCCTAAAGTTAGAATGCAAATAAGGTTCATGGTGTATTATACCAAATGTCAGTGTGAAGATATCATGCATTCTTGTGCAGATATTTACTTACTGCTTCAGACATCCATTGAATTTCCATGGAATGCTGCACTCTGGGCATTTATCCCTAGGTAATCTCCAGATACTCACATAGAGTTAGTATATTTATAAGCACAGTTACAATACTGCTTCATTCTCTGCGTGTATTCATAGGTAACCTCCAGGTACTGAGATACAACTAGTATATTTATAAGCATAGTTACAATACAGCTAGATTATTTGTATGTATTCATAGGTAATCTCCAGATATCGAGATACAACTATTATATTTATAAGCATAGTCTTAATGCTGGTACATTCTCTGTGTGTATTTATAGGGAACCTCCAGATACTGAGATACAGCTTGTATATTGATAAGCATACTGACAATATTGCTACAGTCTGTGCATGTATTCATAGGTAACCTCCAGATACTGAGATACAGGCAGTATATTTATAAGCGTGGTTACAATACTGCTGCAATTGCTATATGTATTCATAGGTAACCTCCTAGCACTGAGGTACAACTGACACAATTTAGAACATATTACCCACCCCTTAAAGATATATACTTTAAAAACCCTATTCCAATTTCTATCCTCTGTAAGTTTCTGCAGCAAACCATTTCACTGACTTAAAACTTTCTTTACAGACATTGTCAACCTACTTTTTTCCATACACACTCCTGCTTACCAACATCTTTATCCATCCATTCACATATACTTGTGTGTAAATTATAATATATAAAGATATATATATATATATATATATATATATATATATATATATATATATATATATATAAGATGCATGTGTGTGTCTTTGTGTGTGTGTGTGTGTGTGTGTGTGTGTGTGTGTGTGTGTGTGTGTGTGTGTGTGTGTGCGTGTGTGTGTGTGTGTATAATACACCATGAACCTTATATATATATATATATATATATATATATATATATATATATATGTGTGTGTGTGTGTGTGTGTGTGTGTGTGTATATCTGTATGTCCCCTCACTGGGCCAGTAATCAAGTAATCAAGAAGCCTGAATCCTCACCGCTGATAATGGAGAAGGACATTCACTTGGAACAAGAATAGATACACACAGTATTTCCAGATGCAGCTCTCTGCATTAAGCACAATTTCCCTTAAGAGCACACAAGGAACACCCTCAGTCCAGGGTCTGAATTTCTCTCTCTCCAGGGCCCCATTGAGACTCCCTACTGGCACAGCTGTAGAGTTGAGTCCTCAGCCGAGTGTCCAAGCCAAGTCCTCCATCACTCTTTCTGTGAAAGCAGTGCTTCATGTCCATGCTCCAAGTAGCTGACCCACACACACTCTTTGAGATTTGATTTTCACACACACACACACACACACACACACACACACACACACACACACACACACACACACACACACACACACACACACACATCTGGGAAAGGCTGGTTCCTACAAGGGTACCCAATTATACTGAGTGAAATTAATATTAATATAAATTATAGTCTTTGACTAATGCAGTAAGGCTTTCAGGGGTGGCCACAGAGTCACCAAATAGATATGATTACTCTCAAAGGTTAAAATATTCTCTAAAGGACCAGCCTTTTTAAGTTTGTTTAACTTTAAATATACTTAATAATAAATAATAAAAGAACATGAAAATACGGAATATCTGCTTACAATAAGTACCAGAGTTTTATCACAGGAAATATTAAAATAACACAGATGAATAGGTTCACACAGATACAGAAAAACAGTACTTAACTAGTCTCACTATGTTTTCCTGACTGATCTAAAGAATTATTGTTCCCTGGTCACTTATTTGAGCAAGGTAAGATGAAGTAGGGAGGAGTCCTTCTTTTTCAGGTCCCAAAAACAGACTGCTTAGAGGCTTTTTTCTCATCTGGTATTAAAACATCATTTTTGTCCTAGAGTACAGAATAACATCACATACATCTCGTCATCTGACCTCTGGTTCCCATGCTACCCCCATTGCTAGAAACTGAAGCAGAATTTAGCACATATGCATTATCATACACACAGAGAGAGCTTTGGTACATTTTTAACACAATCAGCTTTACAAATAGATTTTTCAACACAAGCTTCTGTACAAATCAGTTTGGTATGCAAATGACATAATTCTTTTAGCGATGCTGGCATATGTTACACATCCACTGTCTTACTTCTCCTGGCATAGCTGGGAATACCTCACAATGTCACAATCCCATTCAGAAGATCAACTCAATGTAAAGCTGAGCTTCATATGGTCAAGACCCTATGATTGACTTTCCGAAATGTCAAACAATGTAAAACAACAAAAATCTACATTTTTGCAGGGGTGCAAACACCCCTGCACCCCCAGTTGTGAGACTGCACCCCCAGACCCCCTGCATAATATATATATACCAACTCCCAGTATGCATTACAGTTGGTAAAATGGTAAATCCCTCCATCCTCACTGCACTGTGATCTCCATTCAAAAGTTTTGACATTTTGTAAAGTCATTCATATGGTCTTGACCATATGAAGTTCGACTTTCTGTTGAGTTGATCTTTTGAATGGGTCCCATATATACATATATCAGCACACACACACATACACACACACACACACACACACACACACACACACACACACACACACACACACACACACACACACACACACACACACACACACACAGACACACACATATACCAATACCACAAAAGCACTTTTTAGATGCTCATATAACTATTTATAGCTACTACTTCGGACTACTATCCTTCTCATCAATACACATTTTTGTCTCCTCCCTCATCTCACTTCTTCACATTCCCCTGCCCACAAACTCATACCATGTAGCTTTCTGCAAACTTCCTAACCTCTCTTCACTACCTTAATTACCAATATACCACCCTGTAAACATCTCCCAACCCTTTACCACACTTCTTTCTCTCTATTTCCCTTAACACTCCTTTCACTAATATACCACACAGCCATAATTTTACCAAACCTCCACCTTCTTCTACCCACCATATAAATTTTCACCATCTCAGCTCACAATGACAGGAAGTCAATTGCTAATGTTTTGTACTCTCACAACAGTAGCTCACTTCTCTAACTCTCATAATATTTCCACATCATATCCCAACTCCATCACAAACACATATACATTTAATCACAAAACCCTCTTTCTCCCCCTGTCTATCTCTCCTCCTTACTAATATACATTCTCAGATCTCTTCTCTTATAGATATATTAAAGTTAAGAATATCAGCACTACTGAAAGTCAGATACAAATATAAATGGCTCTTTACCTCTCCTCACCCCACCTCCATCCTGAAACTTAGTGGAGATATTCACCCTAAGCCAGACCTACATATCAACTACCCACCATGGCCAACCCATTACTTTCCATTGCTCCTCAGCACAATTTCCCCATTGGGTAATGAAAGTAACCTCATTCTTTTCAATATTAATCTCAGAAGTATCTGCAACAAAGTTCATGATATCTATGCATGTCCAGATTTTTTACTCCTTAGACATTGTTATCACCACTGAAACCTGGCTAAAACAAGAAATAACTGACAACAAAATTATTCCTCCAGATTTTAACATACTCAGAATGGACAGAAAACTTAAAAGAGCAGGTGGGGTTGCTATTATTTATAAAAACAACTTAGAAAAAACTCCAGCTCATCTAAATATCCCAAAATTTAATAATGCTGAACTTCTGATTGCATACTTCAAAATCAACCAATATAAATGTATATGTATCTCAGCAGTATACATCCCATCAGGCAACAACATTACCACAGCTGAAAATATCCTATACTGCATATCTGACAACATCCTCCAGGAAACCTTCATCTTAGGTCACCTAAACATAGACTGGTAATCCATAAACAGCAGCAGCCCCAAGGACTCTACTCATCTATTTGGCTTCAACTAACTAATAAGCTCCACTACCAGAATCAACAAAAGCACTAAAAGGCAGTCCACACTGAACTGGATATTGACAAACAAAACTCCACAACAACATGGTTCACCCAAACAAATAATCTATAAAGTACACAATTTAACCAATTTGACAAAGACACATTTATTACAGCCATGTCCCACTTCAAATGAAATGTATTAAGAGAAATGCCCCTAAATGAAGCAGTTATTCACTTCAATTATACCTTCCTAAATTACTAAAGGATTTAGCACCAGTTAGGAGTCGAATAAGAAGGGTAAAAGCTAACACAGCACAAATGCTGATAAAAGGGACCAAACAGCTCATGCTTCAAAGAGGTGACATATGGAAAGAATAGTACAAGAATAAAACACAACACACTTATTAAAATTTTAGATATCTCACAAACCATACTAAGATCCTTGTTAAATCTAACAAGAAATCATACTACAGTAATCTCCAACAAAAGTGCCAAAACAACCCCAAGCTTTTTTGGGCCACTGTAAATAAACTGTTTCACCCCATCCATACCACTACACCCTGTCCTTCTACATCAAACAACAAAGAGTCCAGTGCCACTCAGTTCAACACTCATTTTATCCAGTCAGTTTTATCACTATCAATGACCACCTCACTTCACCCATGCAACTTCCATCTATTATTGAAAGTAACACACTGTCTTTTAGTTTTCAGCTCGTCCCAATATCAGCCATAAAAATATTAGTAGCCAAATTAAAAGCAACAATCTCAGCTGCTGATAATCTTCCCACTATGTTCCTCAAAACAGGTGCAGAAGCACTAGCCGTCCCTGTCTCCATTCTGATCATCTGGTCAATAACTGAAAGCCATGTTTCATCCATCTGGAAAAAAATCCATTAATGTACCCTTTTACAAAGGAGGTACTTCAACAGAGTTAACAAACTATAGATCTATTGCTATTGTATCACCCTCACTAAAATCCTTGAGAAATGTATTCACTCTCAGCTTATGAAACATATAACCAAACACAACCCCCTATCCAACACCCAGCACGGTTTCAGGCTCAACCACGGTAGTACTACTACTACTACTACTACTACTGCCCTCCTCAACTTCATAAACATAGTAAACAAATACATAAATGAGGGCAACCTTGTTTCTTCACTTATCTTTGACCTTTCCAAAGCATTTTATACAGTATCCCACCAAAAGCTCTCTGAACTTGCAACTCTAGGTCTCACTTACCTTCCCTCTCATGGTTTCACAGTTATTTATGCAATAATCAGCAGGCAACTAAATGGAAACAAAACCTTTCAGCATTTCAATCAGTCTCTGTTGGTGTTCCCCATGGGTCAGTACTTGACCCCCTTCTATTTAATATTTTCATAAATAAACTTCATACCACTACAACACTTACCACTCTCATACAATATGCTCGATTCAGCCCTTATCTGCTCTGCCTCACCAATAACAAAGTTACAGCAAATCACTCAAAAATCATTCACTGATATTGAAGTATAGCTAAAAAATTCTAACTTACTGCTTAATGCCAAAAAAAAGAAAAAAAAAGCTTATGCTATTTACTCCAAAACAACACCTTAACTAGAAATACACATTTCATATTACCTCAAGTAATAACACCAAAATAGAAGCCATAAGTCAAACTAAACTACTCAGTGTCATAATAGATGACAACTTGGCTCCCTCTGTAGGGCCAAGCACTAACTGACAGATCAAGCAATGAATACCTTAGTAGTCACATACCTCCTTCCTTCTCTGTTATTTGCTTTTCCTATTCTTACAAATATCAACGCTACATATTTTTATTTATTTATTTTTATTTTTATTTTACATTTGTTAACTGGGAGAGTTCATATGGATATATGTCCATTTTCAGTGGAGACCCGGGGAGAAAAGCTCCGGAGCAGTAAAATCATTAACAAGAGAAAGACATGTTAACCAAATGGTTCATTAAACAATATATAGAGTGCACAGTCTTTATACGTCTTATAGAAGTATAGTACATATAAGATAGTGAGTTAACCAAAGAGTGTATTTGCCAACATTCATGGGCTACATTACTATATACATGTTATAGAGGTGTTTAACAGCAAGTATAGCAAGAAGATGGGGATGGATATTTTTGGCTTAATGCATCTATGTGGATTGTTTGTTATTTTAACTGAAGTAATAAAGTGTGCAGTTGTGGTGAAATAACAAAGGATTTGTTTTTGCAGCTTGGTGGTTCCTCGTTCGCTGTGGTTTTACGATAGCAAGAAGATAGAGTAGATACTTCCGTAACTCATTTCTACAGATGAGGGACATACTATGTCCTTTAGGTTTCTTTACAGTGTTCAAGCTAACCTCCTGCTGCTGCAAAATAGCTAAATCTGCAACCAACCAGCCTTATAAAACACAACACTGCCTTGCATCAAAACAATTAAACTGGCTTGGACTGCTAAACCGGTTGACATACTCAAAACTAATGATTGTCCACAACCTATTGTACTCTCCAGACAAATGCTCACCATTACAAAATACTCCTACTGTACTACTCGCCCACTAGAGACCTCTGCTCTAGGAATAAGCTCTTACTATGTATCAGCAAGTCATTCAACACCGCCGGAGACTCTCTTTACTCCCATTATGTGTCAAAACTCTGGGATGACATCCCCACACACTTTAAACAGATGGAAAACGTAAATAGTTTCAAAACATTGCTTAAACAGCACCTATGCCAAAGATGGCTCTGTTCTTCCTGCTCACCTGGCTAGCTTTACTGAGATTACTTTTCTCCAACTCTAACAGCCACTTTGTTTCCCAATTTTTGCACTTCATCACTCCTCTTCATACTGCACTTATTTCCTAAACTCTTACTTTGCCTCCTTCTTTCATACCCCCAGTAACAACAATCCTTCCTCTGTCCATTTATCTTCCTGCTCATTTCCATAATTTCTTCTTTCATCGCTCTCGTCATCAAATTCTAAGCTACATTACTATTTATCTGTCTGTAAATTACTACTAACATCAAAAACACCCCAGTTTGATCTTTTCCCTGTAGCTATCATGCTATAAATACATTAAATGTTATTGTAGTTTATTTTTCTATTCAATAATTAGCCAATTTGTGTTAATTTCTCTCCCTTTTTATCTTAAAATGCTATGTTCATGAAAGGAATATTGAAAAATCATGCAAGCACTCAACTCTCCTTGTTAATAAGGATAAATTAATTGTAGGCATTAAACAGCCTATAATTGCAAAGTACCCTGCTAAGGTAAGGGAAAATAGCTCTTGTACTTTACAAAAAAAAAAGCACCAAACCAGACATGTCTAAGGGTCGGTTTCCGGTGAATACTCCTTTCCACCTGGTGAATCTGGGCATATTGGGGTAATGCAGGAAATGCCTCATGTACACAGACAACCCTCTCCTCCTACCACCCAACACTACAACCTGCGAGAGATGCACTTACATAGCCAAACTGGAAGCAAAGCTCTCTCCACCCAAGATTATGCTAGACAGTCAAGAGGAGAAGGTTAACACCTGCACTACACCTCAAGCAAAACATAGCCCTTCTAAACTCACACCACCAACACCCACACATAGCAACACTAAACACGCATATGTGGAGGCCCTTAACAGTAACCTACCCAAGCAACAAGGACCTCCGAAGCTGAAATGCAAACAAACACCAGTCACAACAAAAGTGTCACATAGCTCACAACACCAGTGTGCCACCCAACAACAGCCCCTAAGGCAAGACAACATACCCAACACTTTAGTCATAGGTGACTCTATAGTCAGGCATACTGATGTCCCACTAACCAGGCTGAACAAGGAGAAAATTACTGTCAGCTGCCTGTCGAGTGCCAGAATCTGCCACATAACACATGCACTCAAGTCACTCCACAGCAAGTACAAATATGACTCTGTCATTGTCCATGTTGGAGTGAATGACTTGAGACATACCTCCCGGGACTACATGAAAAGAGACATGGAAGAGCTCTCGGATCATGTGGCCCAGGCAGGTATAACCCTAGCCGTGAGTAGCATCCTGCCTTCGCCCAGAATGATACTACAGTATGAGGACAAAATGATTGACTTCAACAATTGGCTAAGCTTCTGGTGTCATTCAAAGGGGATCCAGTATCTGTTTACCTGGGACAACATGATTGATAGACCACGATGCTTTGCCAGAGATGGTCTGCACCTGTTGCCCCTGGGATTCAGGTTACTGGCTGAGGCTCTTGCCACCCCATAGTGCCTTTTCTAGGCAAAGTTCAAAGGACAAAATCACCACCGTAACAGGTACAAGCATGCAAAATCTGAAGATGCTACTTAATGCTAGAAGTCTAAACCTCAAAATGCACTCTCTCAAGGCACTCCTAAAAATGGAGAACATCGATATCTGTGCTTTAACTGAGACCTGGTTCAAGGCTCCAAAGAGCACCCCTGCAGTACCAGGCTACAACTCTTACCACACTTTTCAGTCACCAAACCAGTACTGAAACACTAAAGGTGGGGGAGTGTCCATATTCACTAAGGATATTCACAACACCAGGCTAGTTGCCCAACACAATGCATCTGAAATTCTCCAGGTGCAACTAACACTAGGTAAGACTGCAATCCAAATTGTAGCTTGATACAGATCCCCCACCATGCCCCAAGATTCTCACTACACCTTTCTAAACATACTGGAAAATATTAAGATACAACCAAACACCCTAATACTGGGTGATTTCAACTAACCTGCCATTAACTGGGAAAACTACTCATGTACCAACACCTTTGCCCAACGGTTCTTGGAATTCATAAATTCCAATGCCCTGGATCAACTAATCCTTAGTCCCACCAGGGGCTCCAATATCCTTGACCTGATCATTACCAACATGGGAAATTTATGCTCCACACCTATGGTCAGCCCCTCATTGGTCAGGTCTGACCATAAGCTAATCACCCTTGACATCCACATCCCACCCCCACCCCCCAGTAAGGAAACCTCTGTAAAAAACTTCTCCAAAGCCAACTTCATGCTATTCAAGTCAGAAGTGACAAACTTCATGACACCCATGCAGATGGGAACTGAAAGTTTGACTGTGAATTCTACACTAAGGCACTGTATGAGCACATCCACTCATGCATGAATAATGCCATCCCAAATAGAACCAAGATGCTCTCCTCCAAAAAAAAGGAAGCCAATCTGGTGGTCCCTTGCCATAAACAAACTTTACAACAAAAGGAAGAAACTGTTGTAGAAAAGAGGAAAATCCCAGAATGCAAAAAACTCCCTTACCAGCCTCAGTAAGAAGCTGAGATCCCACATAAAATTGATTTATTTATTTATTTTACATTTATTTTACATTTGTTGACCGGGCTAGTCTAGCTGGATATATGTACATTTTCAGTAGAGGCCCGGGGAGATAAGCTCCAAGATGTAAACAAGAAAACAACAACAAATAACAAAATAACAACCACAGTGATATATACAATGCATATTACAGGTTAACACAGACATTTTCAGTGAGGGCAAAAATCATAAACAGTGCAAAATGCAGGTGCAATATAACATACAGTTAAAATGCATAATAAAGAAATAAAATAAAAGAAGACAGGGTATTGTATAGTACTATAAATAAAGAGAGTTATCCTCCAAATCCTCCAAAGCTACTTATGAAAATAAAATTGCCAAAGATTCCAAAGACAACCACAAGGCATTC